>NC_065433.1:807500-1107500 GCF_024362695.1 Pectinophora gossypiella
GAGTCATCTTACTTTTTCAGACAATCAGGTGAATAAAGCCTGCAAAGTCCTTTCCAAACAAAGGACAGTCTCACAAAGTGATTTCGATAATGTCCCCATCGGAAACTTCTAGAAATCAGAAATCAGAATCATTTATTCAACGTAATTATCATGGATAAACTTGTTGAAGGTCAATGTAACATTTTTGAATTTACGTCATTTCGCAAGGTGTTATGGCTGAGGAGAAGAAATGACAAGAAACTGCAACAGCAACACATCTTTTAAAAACCAATGAGGATATACATTACAAGTTATTTCATAACTAGAGGAACACATTCAATACCAGACATTTTTATCATTTAGGTAGTCATTAATCTTATAATAAGCTTTTTTACATAAAGTAAGCTTCACGTGAGCTTTAAATTTATTTTCTGACAAATTTAAAATATTATCTGGTATTTTATTGTAAAAACGTATACATAACCCCAAAAAAGATGAATTTAATTTACTTAATCTAGAATTTTGAATAGCAATTTTATGTTTATTTCTTGTATTGTAAGTATGCCTTTCACAGTTTCTCGGAAGGAGAGATAAGTTTTTACGTACATACATAATGTTTTCATATATATATTGACTTGCGACCGTCAGTATATTTATTTCTTTAAACAGCTCCCTCAAAGAGTCCCGACAACGCAGCTTATAAATAGCGCGAACTGCTCTTTTTTGAATGATGAAAATAGTTTCTACATCAGCGGCTCGACCCCACAGCAAAATACCGTAAGACATTATGCTGTGGAAGTAGCTGAAGTAGACAAGTCTAGCAGTGGGTACATCTGTGAGTTGTCGGATCCTTCTGACGGCATATGCTGCTGAACTTAGCTTGCCCGCTAGTGATACAATATGTGGGCCCCATTGCAGTTTTGAATCTACAGTAATTCCTAAGAAAACTGTGTGTTCAACAAAATCTAGTTTCTCGTCGTTAATTTTAATGTTATTATTTACTTTCTTTACGTTTGGTAGAACAAATTTAATACACTTCGTTTTCTTAGCATTTAGAACTAGGTTATTTACTGTAAACCAACTTAGAACCTGCGACACAGCGCTGTTTGATTCGTCAAATTCCTCTAACTTTCTGTCGATTTTAAATATAAGAGAAGTGTCGCTAGCTCGTGAGGCTAACGCTCTAACCACTAGACCATGGAAACTATGTACAATTTAATTACAATATTGCATAAATAAAACATAGGTCGAAAGCATATTAGATGGATGAAATAACTTGCAGGTACTTAACTCAATAGTTCATTACTAGTGAAGCCATCATACCTATGGGCGCAGCGGGCGATTCCCAGAACGGGCATGCAGTAAACAAGTAAACAAGTCAGTTCGTGAACAGGGTGCTCTAAACCGCGCGAATTTTTTTTTTAAGTTAAAGAAATCCCTGGTCAAAAGTACTCTAAACCGGCGAGCATGCAAGACTGATGGGAGTGGATGAAGCGAAGCTGGTGTGTCAGGATCGTAGTAACTGGAATTCCGTGGTCTATGTCTACCCCAACGGAAGATAGGTGTGTTTTTTAGGTTCTCAAACATGTACATTTTTAACCGTCTGCCAGAAAGGGTTATTTCTTTCCTAATATTGTTCAGGCTCCGACTTCACAGAAAACTAATTACGAGCTCACGTTCTAATAATAAAACTCAAAACCAGGTAACGGTGCTAATTCCTGCAGATGCCATATAATTTTATTTTAAGTTATACCTCTCATTTTCTTATCCGCTCAAAAAGAAAAGGACGGGTAATCGACAGGCATAAAATTTATGGAACACAAAACAACCGTCTAAAAATTTTACATCGGCCAATAACCCGACAGAGATAAGTAGACAGCACGTCAAACGGATTGCATACCAGCGAGATGCCTATTTTATTCGCCCGGGTTATTCATTCATTTTAAAATTAACTTGTTGACAAAATGGCGTATAAGAAAATGACGGGTATAAAATAAAATTAGGAGGTCTGCAGGAATCGGGGCCATTAGTTGGGTAAATAGAATACAGAATTAAAAAAATATATTCCACTTAAAAAAAAACTACTTGTGCGTTCTAATTTACAACTAGCGCCATCTTTGTCATCTTATAAGAACTAAATTTCTAATACAAATCCCAATTAAATTGCTTTCGTACAAATATATTGCTGAGGGTTTTTTAAGTGATTTGACTTATGTCTAATTTCAATTGGCAACTGGTTAATTAAGCCAGGTATAACATACGTAATAATTCGAAACTCGCATACAGTGAAAAAAATAACTTACTTATCCTGTATGTATTTTGTAGTGTGATATTGGGTTTTGTATTTCAGTTCTAAAGTATTGTCCTTTTAGCTTTTGGAGTTTGAAATTGATATGAACCGGTAGCATTTTGCAGTAATAGAAAAGATTTTAGTAATTATTTAGTTTATTATTAATATTAAATTAAATTAAAATTTATTTATTTCAGATAATAATGATCCATAATTTACATAATAAAACATTCAAAAAACTTAAAATAATAAATAATATTAAAATTTTGAATATTTCTTTCCTTAAATGTAATTTAAATATAAGACCGTGAAACTTCAAAAGCTAATAGAAAATGTCTAGTTCATATTACAGGATTTTATTTAATTATACCTTGGTTTATGGCTAGACCGGTCTCTAAAGTAATGCAAACAATATTAACGAGGTACACGTAAAGTTATTAAAATACATAAATATTTTTAAAGTGTTAGCAGGCGCTTGACAGGAGAATCCACCCTTTATATTTATGTCGTTTGTATATGACCTTAATTAGACGTCGTCTAGACTAAACTACGCCAGCTTTGTGTACGACTGCACTTGTAATATTTAATAGAAGTAATCATTTTTCCTTCTTTATTCATTCTTTCTGATTTGTACCTATACAAACTCGACAAAATACAGAATCATGGGATGCATGCGTGTTATTGGCTTATTGGCGGTTCAAAAGTTCACCTATTCACGTGATGTGAAAGTGAACTGTATTTTCAAGTTACATGTACATCTTTAAAAAATAATTGGACTTCTGGAAGACGTTCAATCCGTGATGGTTAATTACTTCCTCAGATGGTTTCAGCACAACTTTGAGTATACATCATAGACGAATTCGGTCGAATATTTGCTCTGGAATTAGCAATCATTTTTGGTTCACTATTCGGAGATGCCTCTAATTGTTTGTATGAACTGAGAGGTTGCAATAGAGGTATAGCGCTTTTTCCTTCAAAAGCGGCCACAGCGATATGGTTATATGGTGGGCCTGCGTAGACGGTGATAAAATTATCGTCGTGTATCTATAAGTTTGAATTTTTCCGTGTTCGTTGTAAGAGTTACGCAGTGGCGCGACATAGTCACGAACAGTGATGTGTCGTTCTCAGGAATGTTTAAATTTGTATTCACAAATTGTCATTATATTCCACCAGGCTGGTGCAGCTGATGAAGGAGGGGAACAGCGCCAGGATGCCGATACTGTACGCGTCGGCCAACAAAATACATTCCGATTATGAGAACGTTACAGCCATGCGCCACTTCAGGGATGAGCTGGTAAACGACATGAATACAGTGACCGTGCTCGCTGCTGAGAAGAAGAGGGACCAGCTTCCTAACTGCATTGACGGCAAGTTTTTTTTACATATTTTTTTTTGTGGGTAAATCAGCGGCCCGTTCAGTTTGAACTCCCTCAACCGAGTCTGCCGCATCTGTCTCACAATGCAGCTCGGCAGTGCCACCTAGGAAGCGAAGTAGAAATAGTGTCATACGTAATAATAATAATAACAAGCGGCCGGTGGTCAGGTGACATCGTTGCAACGGCGGGAAAGTTGTGGATGAGGTTATCGCAGCACCGGAAAGGGTGGTGCAAAATAGAGGAAGCCATACCCAGCAGACGGATGATGCAGGCTGGTTGATGATCTCTCTTGTGGGTTGTGAGGTGGATTACCGACCATCAACCCTGGTGTCAGGGTTACTATTGAGCCGCCAAAGGCCCCTGACATGACTCACGTTTACTTACATCAGTAAGTAGTAACCGGGATCGACGGCTTAACGTGCCTTCCGAAGCACCGATCATCTTACTTTCGGACAATCAGGTGATCAACTGCAATGTCGTAACCAAACTAGGGATCACAAAGTATCTTTTGTGATATTTCCCCACCGGGATTCGAACCCGGGAACTCCGGATCGTGAGCCTAACGCTCTATCACTGGACAACGGAGGTTGATTATGATGATTTTTTACATCTAGTTCTTCTTTGAGATCAATAATCTTTTTTTTTTTTTTCGTCCGTGTGCAGTTGTTGAGAGCGGTCGTGTTGCGAGTTTGTGCATCGAAGTAACAAGTTGATTAATGTGATTGGTTAATCATTGAACTTTAAAATTTCTTGTCACTCTTAAAGTAGTCTTATGTGTTAGTCACGCCTACTGGGCGGTCTTAGAAAGAGCCCGATATATTTTGGATTGTGTGCCACACTACCAGTGCCGCCGTGACTCGAAACCCGCACCTACAGATTCAATTCTGGCTGCCGGACCGCTGTGCCACCGCGTGAGTGCAAGGAGCTAGTGAAATAACCTACCACACGCGTAACACGCGGTGCGTCACTGCTTAGACGCATCTGCTACGCACGATCGCTGAGTCACCGCGCCGCCATCGCCGCTACGTGTGCTACGAATTGATAACACTTGCCGTTACGCTTCCTATCGCCTACTACCGGTTATCGACTCTGTGCCCTTACTATAATGCCGCGTGTTACTCGCTCGCCTCCACAGCCAAGCAGCAGCGAAATAAAACAGGTACAATCCGAACCGGACATACCTCTTGCAACGTCGGGCGAAGATTTTGAGAACATTAATATTACATCGCGCCATAAACGCCCCCGAGTGGAAACGTCTCCAAAGAGTGAGTTGCAAGATTTTAAAACGGAATTTAAAGAAATGTTAACATCGTGGAAGCTGGAATCTGAGAAAAACCTCTTAAAAATAGTGGAAAAACAAGATTCTACCACGTCCAAGCTTATGACGGATATTGCTGAACTCAAAACTCAAAACTCAGAAATCCAAAAAACTAACTTAGATATTGAAAAGTCTATGTCATTTATAAGTCAACAATATGAAGATATGGCTAAACAGACTAATGCTGTCCAAAACGAGCGTCAGGAACTCAAAAATACAATTAAAAACCTACAACTACAAGTGCAAGATCTCCAGTTTAAATCGCGGCCGTCAAGTATTGAAATTCGCAATGTCCCTAATAAAGATAAAGAAACCCCTGCCGACCTGCTAAATGTTGTGTCTTCAGTTGGCTCGGCCTTGAAAGTAAAAATAGGTCCCGAGAATGTGCGCGACATATATCGCCTCCCTGCAAAACCAGGAAATAGGAAAACCATAATTGCGGAACTGACGTCAGTACAAACAAAAAAGCTAATAATCTCCTCCGTGCGAAACTCGATTAAAAACCCAAATAAGGATTTACGGATAAATACTCACCTAATTGGCCTACCAGGTGACAAAGAGCCTATTTATATCGCCGAGTATCTCCCTGGAACCACAAGAAGACTATATCATCTAGCAAGAGAATTCTCGAAACGCAACGACTATAAGTTTTGCTGGACTTCTAATGGCAATATATTTCTTCGAAAAGATAAAGACTCCACCAAGGCAATCTTAGTCAGCTGTGAAAAAATCCTAATTGATTTAGAAAGAGAAAGGAACATTGGACCGGGAATTCTACGTCAATCAGAGGAACAACCTGCTATTTCAACCCAAAAATTATGACTCTTTAAATTTTCGGCGTCTAAAACATTTGTTACACTGTTTTTAGTCTCTTATTGTTTGTGTTTCGACCCGCATACATCTGTACAAATCACAACATACACATTCACTACTCCACTTACATATAAACACGCAAATCATTCGACCAGCTCCACGCACTTTATATATTCAACATTCACTAAAATACTTTTCTCCAAAATATCTCTACAGCAGCGTAAAATACCTATTTATACATTCCACTTAACACACAAAAACAAATCATTTCATCCTTATCGCTGTTGGACAATCTCAAAACACAAAAATGACTGATTTGCATCAAATAAGCACTGATATAGATTCTTTTGAGATTGCGAAAAGCTACAAGTGCGCCCCGGAATGTTGTCCGCAAATTTTAGGCTCGACATTAAGATCATTAAAAATACTGCACATGAACATTCGAAGTGTTAATAAGAATTTTGATGGTTTACTGGTTTTACTTTCTCAAATTCAAGTACAATGCGACATTATTATTCTGACTGAATCTTGGCTAAATAAGACAGTAAATATACCTGTTTTAGAAGGATTTTTAATATACCAAACTCGAAAAAATAAAAATCAGAATGCTGGTGTTATTATGTACATTAAGAATGACCTTAATTTCATTATTAACGAACCAGACTTCAATTGTGCAGATTGTCTAACGTGCAAAATTGACAATGATTTTGTGATAGTCGCTATTTATCGCTCGCCGTCATATACATTGCGGCAAGATTTCGATGCCTTCATTGATAGCTTAAATAACGTATACAATTCTTTCTCCTCTTGCAGTGGTATTGCTCTAATAGGAGATTTGAATATTGATATAAAATTGCAAAATAATGACTACAGATCTGATGAATATTTGACTTTTAATGCATCACATGGTCTTCTACCCGCCCATCTATTTCCTACCCGTTTGGATAAATGCTACGATCATATTTTACTAAAGATCAGAAATGAAGCTACAGCAATACTTCTTGAATCTCACATAACCGACCATTTACCGCTTCTTCTAGGCGTTAATTTAACGAATATTTCTAGGAAACCTTCTCGTACATTACTAAAGACGGACCGATTAGCAATACAAAATGAAATTAATACTACGGATTTTTCAATGATTTTATCAATTAATAATGCTAATTTGGCCCTATATCAGTTCATCTCCATTTTGCAAAATATTATATCAAAATTTTCGTATGAAGTAAAAGTACCAAGGAAAAATAGGAATATAAAACCATGGATCACGCCGGGTCTGTTGCGCTGCATACGCAATCGTGACAAACTACATAAAAAATCTAAAAACTCCCCAGGTAATATTATTTTAAAGTTGACATATTCTCGCTACAGAAATTTCTGCAACAATCTCTTGCGCAGGCTCAAAAGAGACTATGAAAAAAATGAACTTATTAAAGCCAAAAATAATCCTAAAGCAACTTGGAATGCTATCAAAACAATAACTAATTCTAAAAAAGTAACTAGTACACCATATGAATTACTTAAAGTAGCCAGTAACTTTAAAACATCTCTGAACCAAATAAATAAATTCTTTGTAGATATTGGGAGGAACCTAGCTTCTGAAATCACTTACTGCCAAGATAATACCTTCGCTCCATTCTCAAGTGACTGCTCAAATGCTAACTCCATGATAATTTTGGAAACAGATTACTCAGAAATAGAGTCCGTCATCATGTCACTGCGATCCGACTGCGCGGTGGGATGGGATGGCATATCATCTAGCATACTTAAATCGTCCATACAGGTTCTGGTCCCAATAATCACTCATATATGTAACTTGTCCATCACAACTGGTGTATTCCCGGATGCCCTAAAGAAGGCTATTGTTCTACCTATACATAAGGGTGGTGACGCGGACAATGTTAATAATTATAGACCAATCTCGATTCTTCCAGCAATGTCCAAGGTCCTGGAAAAGATTCTAAACAGGAGACTGGTGCACTATCTTAATAAGAATAATATTTTGGCGGCAAATCAGTATGGCTTCAGAGCTGGTATTTCTACCGAAAATGCTGTTAACGACCTTGTCGAGAGCATAGTGAGAAAATTGGACGCCGGGACTAAGAGCTTATGTATATTTTTAGACCTTTCTAAAGCGTTTGACACGGTTTGCGTCTCTACTCTGCTGGCAAGATTGGAAAAGATCGGGGTTAGGGGTATACCTTTTGACATTTTTAAAGACTACCTGACCAATAGGAAACAGTTCGTTAAAATCGATTCTCACATCAGTGATGAAGAACTTGTTACCTGCTTCGGGGTCCCGCAAGGGTCTATTCTAGGACCCACACTCTTCAATATATATATCAACCAACTATGCAAATTAAAAATTCCTAATTGTACTATTTTTACGTACGCCGATGACACTGCCCTATTAGTTCATGGTACGAACTGGAATGAAACCAAAAATAATGCTGAATTGGCGATGAGGGTGGTGATGGGTTGGCTAGCATCTAGCTTCCTCACGCTGAACCTTAATAAAACTAAATACATTCCCTTCTCATTAAGACCAAATACTAGATTTCCCGATCACATCAGCATAAAGACACATAGTTGTACAATACAGTCCATAGCATGTGACTGCCCGAAACTTTCACGTGTGCCTAGTGTGAGATACTTGGGTGTTCACATCGATGATGGACTGAATTGGAGGGTGCAAATAGATACCCTATCCTCTAGAATCAGGCGCCTCTTGTATGTGTTTAGGTCACTGAGAACAGTCGCAGATGGAGACACTTTACACGTGGTCTATTTAGTACTCTGCCAGTCTTTAATCACTTACTGTGTACCGGTATGGGGTGGAGCAGCTAAAACATTATTGATTAAGGCAGAAAGAGCGCAGAGAGCGGTGCTAAAAGTACTTCATCACAAACCTTTCAGGTACCCCACCCATAAACTTTACACAATCACGAAAGTACTCACAGTAAGACAGCTCTTTATTTTTCGAGTTATTTTACTAACACACCCACTAGTTCGAGCTGAGCATGATCCAAATCAACGATCCAACAAACCAATCTGTGCCATGGAATCTTTCAAAACAAGTTTTTCAAAACGATTCTCATACATATTAGGCTCCCGCATTTACAATAAAATAAACAAAATGAACAATATACATAAACTAAATAAACATGACCTTAAAAATCAACTACAAAAGTGGCTACTAAATCTAAGTTATGATGATACGGAGAAAATAATAACTTTTTAGTCCTGATCCAAATGCCTACAAAACTAACATACAAGTTAAGCAGGCACGCACACACACATACACCCCCAAATTCTAACACACACACACACACTCACACACATTCACACACACACACACAAACATACATACATACACACATACATACAAACACCCATCCAAACACACCTTCCAAACTTATTAACATTTTAACCCAGCAACAGCATAAACTTGTAAGTTAATAACAAGCTCACGGATGAACACTGCCTCCTAAGACACAGGTTCCCCTAGTTTAGAAGGCAGGAAAGCATTGACTATGTATAACTTCAACTTATATTGTTTCTTTGTGTAACTTGTTAAAAATGTTTTTGGTAAATAAATATATTTTATTATTATTATTATTATTAATAACCGACCTCGTCAACTCTGGTGTCAGTGTAACTATTAAGCCGCCAAAGGCTTCTGATATAGCTTATGTAAATGGCTGTTAAATCCATGATAGCCCTGACCAGCCCTGTTCGAAGCTTTTCTGGCGTGACTTACATCCTGGCGTGCTTGGTTCGAATCCTGGCTCAGACTCTAAGCAACTACTTTCAACTTTGTGGACCATAGACAACTGAAACCACGTGATATCCTGGATTTGTGCCCGATTTGTGGACTCGCCCCCTATTACATGGGGCTTAAACATAGCTGGCTAGGAGTATGTGTGTAAACTTCTCCTTCGGGGATACTAGCGTCATGCTATGTTTAGTTTTCTAACATTATACATTTACTTTCAGAAATCAAAAACAAACTCAACAATTTCATCAACCTCTACGACCCTAGTACTATTGAGGAAGCGTTATGCACCATAAAGTTTCCGGAGTGCAAGAACAGAGAGACCATGTCCACTCTGCAGTTGTACACTGAGAGGCTCAGCATCTACGATGCGACCACGAAGGTGTCGAATGACTCGCTGACCGCGTCGCCGGCGCCGCCGTCGGCTTCCCATACGTCGACACCCTCGGAAGGCTTCGTGCCGGTGGCGACATGTTCCAGCGAGCCCTGCGTGCGTCCTCGAACCATGGTTCATATATATTTATATTAACTATTAGCATAATAATGGCCCCGATTCCAGCAGACACCTCCTAATTTTACTTTAAGTAAGCGGCAACGAAAAGGAAAGGGACGGATGATTGACAGCTCTTAATTTTAGGAAGAATGAGTAAATGAATGGATAACCCGGGCGAATCTAAAATAAAATTAAATGGTGTTTACAGGAATTAGCACCGATATATTGTCAATCAGTAATAATATAATTATTAAAACAACGAGGTTCGTGTGACAGCGATTTCATCATCATCATCACCAGCCCATTAACGTCCACACTGCTGGGGCACGGGCCTTCCCTACGGATGGATAGGGAGATCGGGCCTTAAACCATCACGCGGGCCCAGTGCGGATTGATGGTTATTAACGACTGCTAATGCAGCCGGGACCAACGGCTTAACGTGCCTTCCGAAGCACGGAGGAGCTCGAGATGAAAACTTTTTTTGTGGTCACCCATCCTATGACCGGCCTTTGCGAAAGTTGCTTAATTTCAACAATCAACCCGAGCGCGTTTACCGCTGCGCCACCGAGCTCCTCAACAATTTTTGTGTTACTTAAATATATGATCAGAGGCACAACAATACGTTCCAAAAAAGAATATCTGCAGATTACAGTTTCAGATTAATTATTAATTACTAATGTAAATTTGGATTAGTTACAGTATTAACATTCACCAGACAAACATGTTAACCGGAAAGTAGAAAGAGACAGATGTCAATAGAATCACGAGTGAATAGACAATATGTTGCCATATAAAATAAGTGTTTATGAGAATAGTAATTCATATTAGTAGGTAGTATTAAACACAACGAATAGTTCAGTACAATTAGTGATTATGTTTTAATATAACTAACATTTAACAATAGCTTCAATGCGTAAAAATTATGACGTTCATAGTATAGTGATGTGTCAGTCGAGATTAGGTCGATCGATACTTTTCTATCTATCAGTATAATAGGCTTTGTTAACATTTCGTAACAATTTCGTGCGCTGTTGTAGTCCATTGAGCATATACCTGCCTCATCTACACGTATCATACATGTCAAACACACACACACACGCACGCACGCACGCACGCACGCACGCACGCACGCACGCACGCACGCACGCACGCACGCACGCACGCACGCACGCACGCACGCACGCACGCACGCACGCACGCACGCACGCACGCACGCACGCACGCACGCACGCACGCACGCACGCACGCACGCACGCACGCACGCACCCACACACACACACACACACACACACACACACACACACACACACACACACACACACACACACACCTTTCATCTTCCTTTCCAAATGTTTAATTGTTACATACCTATACAAGTATGTACTAAATAAGTACAATTTATTTGGCTAAGTTGTTATTATCCGTTGGGAACAGGCGCTGCATGCTGAGATACAGGTTTCACCTAGTTCGGCTGTAGAGGCTTATTACCTTACCTGTTATAAATATGTTATTAGCCTATGAAACAATGTATTGCACTGTACTATACTTTATATGAACAAATAAATAAATAAATAAACATTTCACCTGTGGTAACCAGGTCCTCGAGGACCGGCAGTTCGGCCAGCCAAGCCGGTCCAGAACCCTTCCCGATTCGTACACCTTCGCGGAAGCGTCGGCCTCCAACAGCACCCTCCACCTCGACAGGAGCGCCACTTCACTTGAAAACGCCACTTTTATGGCTATGATGGACAGTACCACCAGGAACAAGGCTGAGGTATGTTATTTGATTGACATTCAGTCCACTCCAGACATATTTTGTGTACACGATAACATGTAAAGAGAAGAATTAAGCCAGGACTTGAACCCGCGAATATACAACGTTTATCAAAGTAGCAATATTTTCACGTACAAACGCAAGAAAGCGTGTTTTGCGAATTTTGTGAATTACAATGCTATGCGAATTTTTTATCCATATTTTGGATGTATTATTTGTTTTTTTTTTAATTTACGCCAATGCAAGCGAATTTATTGATATTAGGTACTAATATTATAAATGTGCTCCGATTTTTCTTATCCCAGAAATCACCCGGGCAATACGCAGCTCAATGCATTTTATCGTTTTTTGCGTTAACTTATTGGGAATTTATCCATATTAGGCATTTAATATTAAAAATGCCATGCGATTTTATATCCTTATTCTTGATGCCTACTTTGCTTTTAATTTATGTAAGTGCAAGCGAATTTATACATATTAGGCACTAAAATTATAAATATCATAACATAAACAGGCTATATACGTCCCACTGCTGGGCACAAGCGTCCCCTCAATCAACCGGACCACGCTAGTGGATGTATTTTACGGCTAATAGCCGGGACTAACGGCTTAACGTGCCCTCCGACACACGGAATCATCTTACTTTTTCGGACAATCAGGTGATTCAAGCCTGAAAAGTCCTTACCAAACAAAGGAATATTATAAATACGATCCGATTTTTATTATCCCAGAAATCATCCGCGCAATATACAGCTGAACGCATTTTATGTTTTGACTTTACGTGAACACAAGTGTTTTTTGCGAATTTATCAATTCTAAGTGCGAAGTGAATATTTATCATCCCGGGAATCATACAATATGCAACTTAACGCGTTATGTTTTTACTTCACGTAAATGCAAGCCATTTTACTAATTCATAAGAATACATAATGCGATGCGAACTTTAATATTTTGTAACCCTGAAATCATCTCTTCGGGGGAAGAAAAGAGGGCGAATATTGTAGTAATTACTACTTACTGTGCGTAGTAAACATCAACTTCCTAGAAATAAGCGTAATTGTCTGTTTGTCCTGTGTACAATAAACTGTTACAAAACATAGCATAAGCTAGACATTAGAAGTACATCCTCAACTATAATGCCAGTCGTGCGGCCGCTACTGTCGCTCTCGCATCGGACTTTACAGCCATTTTAAAAGCTGGCACAGAAACGCTGTTTGAATCATCTGATAAAGATGCAAAGGCCTGAAATCATGAGAGGTACATCTATCGCAAGATGAACTAAGTGCCCATGCTTCACCCCAGCTACTTGACAACTAAGTGAAATGAGTAACTTTTATGAAATAACAAAACGGCTTTTTCTATGGAATTTGTATGAAAATGTTGTCATCAATAAAAGTGGTCAAACTTCGTATTTCTTGTTACTTAATTCATAAATAAAATTAAAAAATAAGTCAAAAACAAAAATCCGATTGATATTAGATCACGTATTTGTCGATCAGCATTTTATAATTTAAATGATTTTTGTTTTTTATAGCACTTACCAGTGCTCATGGAAACTCACAAAGAGAAAATTAAATCGGAAATAATATGACTCAGACGGGACTTAACCGCAGCTCTTGTCAAGCTGGGACGAGCGTCTTAACCATTACACCACCGGGTCCTCTTCCTGTCCATGCGAAAGTCTTTAAGCCGGTGCCGGCGCTATCTATCTTGAATATTGAGTACTAATATTATTTTGTAATTTATCTTTGACCCAGTCTGATGTCCATTTGTCCCGCAGGGTTATGATTACCGCGGCGAGCCGGCGAAGGCCCCTGAGCTGGACGTGGAGATACGCAAGCTGAACCTCGCGTACCTCAAGAATGTGGCCACCACCACTGAAGAAGCCTTGAACGCGTACTACGCTGCCGTGAGGAAGTGTTTCGACTCCACTGGTGAGACCAGCGTCACACCCCGGACACTTCATACAAACAACCTCGTTTTACACAGACACTGGCCCCGATTCCTGCAGACACCGCCTAATTTTATTTTAAGTTATATCCGTCATTTTCATATCCGTCGAAAAGGAAAGGGACGGATGATTCACAGCTCTTAATTTTAGGAAGAATGAGTGAATGAATGAATAATCCGGGCGAATCAAAAGGTACGTCGCTGGTTTGACGTGCTGTCAACTTAACTCTGTCGGGTTATTGGCCGATGTAAAATTTTTAGACGGTTGTTTTAGATTTCTGCTTAAAATTGACGTGTATACCATAAATTTAATGCCTGTCGATTACCCGTCCCTTTCATTTTCAACGGATAAGAAAATGACAGGTATAACTTAAAATAAAATTAGATGGCGTCTGCAGGAATTAGCACCACTACACATTGACATTATCAACACGTGCATGTGTGGGTGACGTCTGAGGGCTGCCAATTACAATACAGAATTTAACCGTTATTACTTACTTAGGTAGGTAGTACTACTTACGAAAGATGCTCTTATAAATCACAAATACACAATGAACAGTGAAGGTTCAGAATATAAATAAATAGGCTTTACACTTCACTTAAAAAAAAAACACTAAAGTAATTAATTGCATTCAAATTATTATAATTTTTTTTTGTTTACTCTTTGTAATGCAATCTATCATCAAGGACATTCAGCAATATTTTTGATTCTCCATACTATCAGGCTTGCAAGGCATGGAACCATTGTCCCATCCTAAATGGTTACTTGATTAAATCTTGTGGCGCTTTCCTCTTCAGTCTCAAAAATGTGTTTGGGTTTCTCATTAGCTCCACTGCTTAACATTATTACATTAAGAACTTAGCCTAGGTTTTTTTATTGCATGTTTCGATGAACAATCGCCATGAAAAATGAATATAGGTGCCGCGCAGCCATACCCAAAGCGGGCAATTACTATGAGATCAAATATTTGAATGAGACGAAAGAACGTCGGCGTCCAATTTCAAAATTCGAACATATAAACTAAATTGATAAAAAATAAAAACAACGGTCCGCGCGCAGCCTTCACGATTCAAGTCTAAACTGTGTTCGAAGGGGGTGAGGTAAACCTAGCTCAGACGCTGGGAGCGGATAATTGCCGTTCTATACGTAGTATTTTTCCTTATTCTATGATGTATTTGCAGGAATCGGGATCGGTCTTATTTGGTTCTTTTTTTATAGTGGAGGATATAAAGAATAATTTTGATGAGATGGAGGATTGCATCCGCGCTGCCAAGATTGCCATGGAGTCGGTGATCCGGTGGACCCGTGTGGCGCACGCTATGCTGCGGCTGCGCTGTGAGCCGCAGTTGTTCACATTCGAACACGCCTCACTGCAAATCCGCCGTGACGCGTGCTTCTCGCAAGCGGTCAGTATCATACACAGATTGACTTATGGATAGATAGATAATGTATCATCATAGCCAGGCCTCATACACTGTTTCCAGATGATTTATACACAATAAAAATAAAATAAAATATCTTTATTTCAGACCCTATAGAGTTATATATATATACATTATATATATATGTATATATATATATATATATATATATACATTATTATTATATATACAATATTGTATATACACTATACGGCCCTGTGCCGAGTTTTTTCTTGCAGCTTCTTTTCCCCGGCTATACAGGTTGTGAGAAGCTGCAGTAGTTTTAGGCGGATGAGACGTTCGTTATGTAAAATTGACGATTCAAAGTGTAACTATGTTACCTACTGAATAAAGATATTTTTGAATATATAGAGTTAGTACAAAAGGCTTACAAAAACTTTGTTAGTAACACACAATTTAAAAAGTAATTTTATTTTAATTCATTATACCGCTTGGTCCCTCCGGGGGCACTAGGCACCAGCACATGCGCTTGTACCCAGTGAAAATTCTTGCGAAGAATTGTGTAAAAATCATCTGTTTGCGCGTAGGCAAACATAGCGGATGCGCTGCAGTAGCGAGGGAGCCGTTATTCTATTGTACACGAAGAGTGTTGTAAGCCCTTTGCGTATAATTGACCCACAGATTACACGTCTAAAAGGTTTGGCAAAACGTCTTAAACAGAGTGAACTTGACAATACAAAACATAACAAATGAAATAAAACATACATTACGAGCCAAAAGCATAAAATTCTGTAGACCCAGATCGTTGATTTTCAGCTGAACCCTAAAACACACCCCGGACATTTGATACAAACAACCTCGTTTTACACAGACACTACAAATTGACGTTATCGTACACACGCAACTGTGTGTGTGACGTCTAAGGGCTGCCAATTACAATACTTAATTTAACATTACTTCTTTAGATAGATAGTACTACTTACGAAATAAGCTTTTATAATCATCAGTATTTACCTATTTATTTACACAAATAATAAACTTGCTCTCACATTACATTAAGCACTTAGTCTAGGTTCAATTTTATTGCAAATTATTAGGATGTTTTGATGATGAATCACCATGAAAAAATAATATTTATAGGCGCCCCTCAGTGCGATTAAATATTCGAATCAGAAGAACGTAGGCATCCAATTTCAACATTCGAAGATTCGAACATATAAACTAAACTGATAAATAATAAAAACAACGGTCCACGCGTTACCTTCGCGATTCAAGACTAAAG
This sequence comes from Pectinophora gossypiella, assembly GCF_024362695.1. Taxonomy (NCBI): domain Eukaryota; kingdom Metazoa; phylum Arthropoda; class Insecta; order Lepidoptera; family Gelechiidae; genus Pectinophora; species Pectinophora gossypiella. The sequence goes on from NC_065433.1 coordinate 823,934, forward strand.
TAAGACCGAGGGGGTGAGGTAAACCTAGCTCAGCCGTTGGTGGGGAGCGGAGAGCTGCCGTAGTATTACTCCTTATTGTATGGTAGCGTGTGGCGAGGCTTAATGTAATATGATTGTACAGCTGACGACAGTATCGGCGGGGCTGGTGTGCTGGTTTAACTCGATGCCGCCGGACATTGTGGTGAAGGTGCTGAGCACCGGGGCTGGGCCTCTGTGCGGCTTCGAGGGCCTGCTCAGCCTGTACGCGAGCGAGGACTCGATGTGGGGCGACATGTCCGTCGCCGTCGAAGACTTGCATTCTGTCGTCTTCGTGCTAACTAAAGCGGCTCACAAGTAAGAAGTTGATTTATTTTCTATTATTTAACAAAAAATCACGAAGACTAAGAAATAAACTAGGTTTAAAATATAGTCCGTGTTACAAGAGTACGCGGCGCGACTGCCGTAGATTCAGAATAAACATCTATCATATCTTTATCTTCTTGTTTTTCTTTTTCGTTATCTTTACATTTTCTTTCTTTATCATCAATAATATATATTTTTTTATTTTTTATTTATTGGAAGACCAACAGCTAACGATACAGAATGGTTAGATTATGACTTGACTTCATTTTGACGCGGATTATTATTTTAAACCTAGTTTAGGTTTAGCTTTAGTCCCATGACTAGACTTAGGCTATGTTTAAGTCCCATGTAATAGGGGGCGAGTCTACAGCCATTAAACGGCCACAAATCCTGGAACGACGTGGCATCAATTATCTGAGAACATGATTACAAATACAGTCGAATTCAGTGGATACGAAACCGTGACACCACGTTGTGAGTTGTAAATTGCGATTTTTTTTCTTGTAGTAACACCACACCGAGGGTGACGGGCGCTCGCGGTGCCATCACGGTGTACATCCCGGTGTCCGAAGTATTATTCAGCCACTTCGGGGCCAGACAGGTAAATAAATAAACATAAGATAAGCATATGACTATATCCCAATCGGTCATCGTAAGATGAACTAAGAGGTGTACCAGGTAACGTACCAGGTGGCAAGCTGTGTCGCCAAAACTGCATTTCATCATCTTCCTAGCATCATTCCGTTTTTCACAGGGTCCGCTTACCTAACCTGAAGATTTGACAGGTCCTGTTTTTTACAGAAGCGACTGCCTGTCTGACCTTCCAACCCGCGAAGGGAAAACCAGCCCAATACAGGTTAGGTCACATACTTCCGAAAATGCATTTCTCGGGAATGTGGGTTTCCTCACGATGTTTTCCTTCACCGCTGAGTACGTGATAATAATTTAGGATCCAAACATGAATTCGAAAACAAATTCGACAATCATTGGTTTAGGCCTGTGCTGGATTCGAACCTGCGACCTCAAAGTGAGAGGCAAGCGTTCTACCAACTGGGCTACCACGGCTCCTTAGTGAAAACTGCACTTAAGATACATTAATAACTTATTGGCACAAGTATGGGATAATTACTATGATTGTATTCTCCAGCAATACACGTTCTGCGTGACGGCAGTGTTTTTCAATATCGGCATCAACGAGAAGGCGGACCTGGCGGAGGCGGCCGGCGCCACCGGCCCGCAGTACCGCTCCAACTGCGACAACGTGAAGCGACTCTGCAAATACTACCGGCAGTACCGGCGGACGTTCCCCGGGCAGCTCATTGACGTGCGAGGTATACACTGTTTTACGTTAATACACACACACACACGCACGCACGCTCGCTACACGCACGCATTAACGCACGCATTCACGCACGCACACGCACGCACGCACTACGCACGCATATAAACATAGCTGGCTATGAGTAAAAATGTATATACGATACACCTCTGCCTATACCAGACGTGTGATGCTACGTCCCACGTTATCTTCATTCTTGTCATTTGTGCAATCAATCTGTGATGTGAGGTTACTAGTGACCCGCCAAAGGCATACATACTTAGGTAGATTGCCCTCCGACTGATTATTATTGTTTGGGTTGCAGGCGGCAGGTCTCTAGAGGAGGTGATTGAGACCCTCAAAGCCGTCGTCCATAGGAGAATCGAGAAGAACGTCGAGGTGCTGCACTTGGCTGCACTCGCTACTCGACTCATGAAAGGTTAGTGCAACTATGCTTATGTGTAAATAGAAAGACAGAGCCAGTCACTGTGGTCCTGTGGTTCATCAGCTTGCTTCTCAAGTGGGAAGCCCCGGGTCGAACCCCCGTACCGGAATTGCACCAATTGGTACAATTTATGTTAACACATTCAACGCCATGACGGACACCATATGCCCGGTGATGGACTTACCCCTGGGGCCACGCCAAAAATGTGAGAATTGTCCAAAAATCGTAGAGACTTTTATGTGAATATTGTCTGGAAATAACTAAAAAATGCGATTTACACATTATTTTCCGAGTTGTCAAACACCAATGTCTACCATTTGACATCTGTCCCGCAACTCACTCGGCTAGACCATGAATTTTAGTCTGGCGTTCAACGTGTTAAGCGTAGGTTTACTAGCTTTCACTAACACAGTTTCATCTTTTACGTTGGTCTAACAGGAAGCTCGGTGAGGTATGGGTCGTTAATTCTGTCTTCAATGTAGTAGAATTGTATTCTACATTGATATAGGCGATTCTCACACTGCGCCGCATCATGCTGCATGTTGCGTGTCGACGCATCTACGCGCGTACCTGCGGGAGTACAGATCTACATCATCGTACGAGTTTTTACGCACTCACGCGCGTAGGGGCGTTTTGTAGATTAACGCACGGCGGCTCTCATTTCATTCAAAGCCGTTCCAAAATCACGCGCGGCACTGCGGGATTTGGTGTGCCATACCTTGCGTCTCGCCCCGCACCTACGCGCGGGGGTGCATGTTTCTACGCTTGTATGCGCGTGATTCGCAAGAACGCGTGTGTCAGACTGTGCGCGTTTTCTATACAAACGGAGATACTTAATTACAAGCAATGAACGCGCGTGGATGCATTTTCTGTGTGTTAGACTGTGCGCGTTTTCTATACAAACGGAGATACTTACAAGCAACGGAAGAACACGCATCCACGCGCTACGCTGCATCATGCGGGGAAGTGTCAGGATCGCCATAGATCATAGGTGCGGTACATACTTCAACTTATTTCACTTTCCAATGGTTATTATCCCAATTGGGATAGATTATGTTATACTCTACGTGGGATGCGATGTGTTTGCAGGTTTGAGATTCACATCGTGCAAGAGCGCGAAGGACCGTACTGGAATGTCGGTGACACTGGAACAGACAACGATCCTCTCCTCCGATTACCACCTCGCCGAACATGAGAAGCAGAAGGCACTTGATATCATGCGCAGGTGAGGAAGAAAGATATATGTATTTGTTATTTTTACACTTTTCTTCTTCTTCACTACAAGTTTATGTAACAACATAAACATAGACAGCCTATATACGTCCCATGGCACAGGTCTTCTCTGAATCTATTGCAGTTTCTTATCATTACTTCTCCTCAACGGCCTCGGTGGTCCACTGGTTGAGCGTTGGTCTCACAATCCGGAGGCCCCGGGTTCGAATCCCGGTGGGGACATATCACAAAATCCACTTTGTAATCCCTAGTTTGGTCAGGACGTTACAGGCTGATTGTCCGACAGTAAGATGATCCGTGCTTTGGAAGGCACGTTAAGCTGCTACTTACCGATGTGTGTAAGGCATGTAAGGGCCTTTGGCGGCTCAGTAATTACCCTGACACCAGGTTTGATGAGGTTGGTAATCTACGTCATAACCCACACGATAAGAAGGCTAATTAAAGCACATAATAACGGGTTCACAATGTATAAACACCAACTGGGCACCCTCAGGCCTGTTGTCTTAAACGTTGTACCGGGTGAGAGCCTTCAGCGCTCCCCATTTGTCCGGCCAAGTAGTTAATGCCATCTGCGGTAAATCTACAATAAGTCACGTCAAAAAAAAAGTATAAACAATGGATAAGAAGACTTCTCCTCAGCCATAACACCTTACGAAATGACGTAGATTCAACAATGTTAAATTGATAATTAGACGATGATTCCTTTGAATAAAAGATTGTGATTTCTGTATTGGTTATTTCAGCGACGGCTGCCGGCGAGAGAACACGGAGAAGAACATAAATGTCCGGAAGTACGCGTTCTCGCGGCGGCAGGTGCTGGCTCTCCCCGAGGAGTATCGACCTCCCGCCGGGTCATACGGCGTCACGCATACTTAAGCCGCTACACACTATTACATAACTATACCCTGGTAACCGCAATATGTTTAGAAATTCAGAAGGATAGACATGTAGCCAGCAGCGCCTAGTGCGAAAGTGACGGGAGATGTCTTTTACAGCTTTGTTGGAAAGAGACGAGAGATAAATCATTCTAATCGTGTTACGTTTGACAGGGTATAATGAATAATCTTACCTCCAAACCAGTCGATAAACCTCGTCAATAGTTCGACAAGGATTTTGTGTCACTTGGATGACATTGTCAGGAAGGCGCTGGTGTGTACGGTCACGAGCACTAATTGATACACTTTAATACCATGTCACATTATATTTTTTGAAAAATGAAACCTTAAGAACACGAAATTCTCATTCAAAAAATTCTCATTAAATGTCAAAATTCTAAAGTGGGTACATGATATTACTCCTGACTGTACCATCTCCATACATTCTCCATTTATAACAGGACACAATGATGTTTTCATTGGATGCGGCGTTAGTTCCTATTATGGCCTCGTGTAAAGATCCTTGTCGCTGTATACTATCTTCGTACTATAACTACCTTGCTTTCCTTTAAGTCGTACCTTTACCAGGAAGACGAAATCTTCACGCTTTATCGATTATTGGGGTAATATGATTCATAAATAACATTACTTCGTTCTTCCTCCATAATGTTTACACAGACACAAACCTTGACTGTGTTTCTGTACTTACACATAATTATATTTAATTTAAAAAAAATAGACCAAAATCTTCCACTCTATTTGTAGAATAAGAAAATATTTTGTGTATTTAATCGAATTTTCTGTAGATTGTCCGTGGATTGACGGATTTTTTTGCGCTGTGGCCACTAAGTGAGTGGCAAGCGGATCATTTAGGACTGACTGGAAGACTTCAAATCGCATTAAATTCGATTCCCAGTTCCTCCTTTCTTTTCTATTTCCTTTCCATTCTATTTTATGATCCTCACTTGTTGGCTCTATTTACAAAATTCTAGAACCTGCCAAATTTAAAATAAATAATGAGTCAAAAAGACATAAAGATTAATACAATACCGGGGGGAGTAAAAAGGCCATTTTGACATTTGCGCATATAAAAAAGTAAGTGCGCAATGCACATACATGTCAAATAGCAATATTGTTTTTTTAGATGAAGTGCTTTGATGTGGCCCTTTTCACCCCCTGGTCATCTTTAGGAGTATAAATAAAAATAATGTCGTCTATCACTCCGCTGGCCGCTGACTCCCTGGCCACCGCTTTCTGGATACTACTATATCCTCTACTACTATATATACTTTATCCTCATTTGGACTTCTAGACATGTGGGTACAGTTATTTACATGGTGCTGATATCAGTACACACTATCTATGTTTATTAGATATACCTGTCATCTTCTTATCCACCGAAAAGGAAAGAGACGAGTAATCCATAGGCATAAAATTTATGGAACAAACGTCAATTTTAGGCAGAAATTTAAAAAACCCTTCCAAAATGTTATATTGGCCAATAATCCGACATAATTAAGTTGACACGTCAAACGGATTGCATATGTGCAAGATGCCTATTTTTTTTTTCATTTTAAAACTAACAGTTGTAAATCATCCGTCCTTCTCCTTTTCGGCGAATAAGAAAATGACAGGTATAACAATAAAACTAGGAGGTGTCTGCAGGAATCGAGGCCAATAAAGTGAAAGCGGTAAAGTAGTATTCTAAGTGCGGGTATATCAGGTAATAGGCATACTAATAGTAAAAGTAGTAACAGATCGTACAGTTAACGGGAAAAATACTTATTTTAAATTATTATGGATTATATATACATTTTTTTCGGGTACGGTTTTTTGCATAGACAATTTGTATCCGTTTAGCGAGGGCAACTAAGGGTATCATCTTAATTAAAATAATTTGTAGTCTCATTTTCGGTGTATAAATTGTTTCCCGAGTAATATTGTTTATTGATAAGGAAACTGGTAGATCTGTGTCGATATTTTTAGATCGGTGAAAATGTCTGAATAAGGACACCAGCAGACCGGTGAAAACGTCTGAATAAACAGTTGAAGTAGGTACTTACACCGTCTGTCAGTTATACATTTCGTTGTAATTTTTTTGATACGTATAAATTATTTTTTTCAATTTGATAATGATTTAAATTTAGAATAATGATGAATCTGATATTTTATTTAAGTAGAAATTATTTACATTCAATCTTAATCTGTATGTCTTTAGCCTATATTAAAAGTGTTAAAAGCTATGACTTATTACAGTGCCAAAATTTCCTAAATTGGCTCCTCTGGCTGCCCAAAACAATTGCATGGCGTTATGAGAATGTTTTCAATATATTTAAACACCTTTCTACGAATGTCTGCTTTTTCTTACTTACGTAATTCACATTTATATCAATTTGTTTTCATTGGACATGCAGTAAGTATAATGGATGATAGAAAAATATAAAACAAATCTTTTTAAATCACCGGTCTTCTCTCGTGTGGGTTGTGACATGGCTCATGTAACCAGTACCTACTTAGCAAATAATAGCCAGGGCCGACCGCTTAACGTGCCCTCCGAAGCACGGATCGTCTTACTTTCGGAAAGTCGGGTAATCAGCCTGCTACGTCCTAACCGAACTAGGGATAACAAAGTGACTTGTGATATGACTCTCCGGGATTCGAACCCGTGACCTCTGGATTGTGAGCCCAACCCTCAGCTACTGGACCATTGAGGCCGTCGACCGGTGATACCTTAATTTACTTACATTGTATGGAAATATTGTATAATGATGAATGACAAAAATGAGCAATATATTGGGAAAAGATTTACATTGACGCCATGCAAGTAACCTAACTTTGGATAACAAAAACTGACTGTTTAGTATTAAGACCATTTATGTATGCCAAGTACAATAGTTAAAGTTGCCGATTTGACATACTGATTTTGGTTAAAATTTAAGGCTTTATCCTGTCTCTTTCCCTCACTATGCCTCTGCGGGAAATCGTCATCGATCACATAAAAAAAAACAAGCAAACTTTCCAAGTGTCAGATCGGCACGAAACAAAAAAAAAAACAAAAAAATATTTCTGTTTAAATGTTGTGCCACATAGGATGTACTTAAGAATAGAATTAACTATTTTTCTCCCGGCAGTCACATATATTATAAAGTACTTAGTATGTTACATTTAAACGCACCTTTTAAAGTTGTTAGTTTATTTAAAATGTTATTTAGCATTTGTAATTTTGTGTACTTAACAACAAACAAAGGCACGCGGCAAGAATGAGTGCAGTCGGGTCTGCATGACAACCGCGCCACGCGCGGCGCGAATTATATCAAGCGCTTGGAACAATAAACTATACGAATGCTATCTACGTAGATGGACGTCAAACGTCTATTGGTCGAAGCGCTAAATATAATTCGCGACACGCGTGCCGCGGTTGTCATGCAGACCCGGCAGGTGTTTTATTAGGTAACTCGTTGAAAAAAAAGCATTTTATGCAAAATAGTTGACGTTTAATTGTAACACTGCACAATCAGCACTAAAAGTGTTGCCATGTGCCATATTTAGCGCATATCTGCACATAAAGAATATAATATAAACTGTTATTTTATGTAATACGTAAGCTCTTGGTTTGCTGTTTTTCGATTTTTATTGTTCTTTATATTTTTATTGTGTTGCCATATGTGTGTAATCTCAGAATTTATCCTTGATGTTATGTTAGGTTTAACTTAGTTTACATTACTATTATGAGATAAGTTAGTCGCGTAAACGTGACGGTTAGTGTAATTTGGGCACCGTTTGCGGTTCGGAAAAAACTGGTAATTTCAACGAACGAGGAATTTAGGTAAGGGGAGGTAGGGGATAGATGGACTTAGGAAGAAGTAGTATCCTCATAGGGGTTTTGTATTACTAATATTTTAGCGAGCACGATTACCTATTAATTGTCTATTCTCTTGAGCTTCGAAGATGGAATAGGCAGGTCGAAAGCAATGGGGCGACGCAATTGGCCCAGCATTGCGTACACCAGGGCACTGTCAACGGCACACATGCGTGATACAACTGCCCGGACCTCTATCCCATTAGCCATGAGGAAAATTCCCAACAACCTCCCGCGGTGTAATAGTTCCAAATCTATAATGTTACATCGTTATTTACGATGACACCGAGTTACAGCCTTTCACAGACTCATTTAGTAAAGCTTTAAGTTCATCTATTTCACTGAACACAACGGTATTGTCTCTATATACGCCTCTGCTTACCCTTTTGGGGATACAGGCGTGATGCTACATCGCATGTAACATTCAAAAAGTTTGGCGCGTATGGAAGAAAAGTACTAATCTGTGAATGGACTAGAACTTGGATAAAAAATTTGAGTTTCGGGTAAACACATAGGTACAACCCTTAACATCAGCTGGGTTTAGAGTCTCTTGGGTAAAGCCAAACTCCATCTTGGCTTATCACCTGTCATCATACAGTTTTCTCGTGTCTTGAGACTTAGTTTACGTAAGGTCTCCATTTTCCGCCGTAGATTTGAAAACTTACCATAAATTCTACCCCGAACCACTTCGCTCATTAGTACCACGACATCACTAAAGCGATCGTGTTTATAATCAGCCAAATGACACCGAATAAGTGCCAAGCTGAATCGCAAACACATTTAACTGAGAAGCTAGATGTCTTGTATAACGGTACGTATGATGCAGCGGTATTAAAAGTTGCTTTTTTTAGTTTATATATTATTACATATAAACAAGGTTTTAGTGACACCGTAACGAAAACTTTGAGGGATGACTCATACTATGATTCTGAGTTGATATTAAGTGCAATTTTCCATCGCAAATGTAAATAATTGAATTGAAAATAACTTTAATAAAGTCACGAATTTTGCGACGGAATATTCCTGTTGATGTTAACTAAGAATCATGGTCTGAATCATTCCCCTCAGTATTCGATGTCATTAACAACCTGTATATACAAAACAATACCACGCATACTAAATGAGATTGGAAAATATGTAATACCCAAATGACCCGCCATATAGTGACCGTACTGGTATGTTATGACCTTTTAAGGCTGTAATACTAAAACTCCAAATGAGTAATTTAAAATTATTTATGTATAATTTCAAACTTTAATGCCCAGTTCACATTATTCTAGATGCCATAGAATGCTTACTGGAATAATGTGAATCAGCCATAAAGTGGTAAGTCAGTGCAGAATATCATAATCTGCATCGACTTACAATGAAGGTTTTCTTTAAAAAGTTTAATTGTATTATGAGATAATATCAATGAATATTTTTTTCGTAACCGTAGTTACGTACCTACTTCGAAAGGAACGCTGAACATACTAATAGTATTATGAACGAATAAAAAAGGATTTGACAAAATAAACAGTACTTACTATCAAAATGTCCGTCTTCTTTTATTAGAAAATTACCAGCACCTATTTCGGCACTGTAATGTACAGTCATGAGCAATATCATGTACCCACTTTAGAACCCTGTCGCACTATCATATTTGACATTTAGTGACACTTACGGTTTAATTTGTCAAAAAGTTAATGTGACATGGTATCAAAGTGTATACATATTAATGCTCGTGACCGTACTAATACCATCTGCAGCAAACTGCGATGAGTAATAATATAAAAGTATTACTTTTAGTATGTTCAGCAGGACCCAGTTACCGTTAACGTATCATTAACTTTACTTTAGATAAGGAAATCTCGTATTTATAATATAGTAACTACACTTCTTATCTCGAATAAAAATCTGTATTTTCTTCTAATTTAAGAAAAAATATTTTATTTACTTAGTATTTTTTCCACAAAGGTTATAATAATGATTTTAATATTTCACATGTGTAATAATGAAGGACTTCCCAGCCTATGCTTCTCAAAAACAATGTAGATGGCGCTGTGCAGATTTTTCTTCGTTTTACCTTCTAATTCGTGGATAACTGACATAATCTCTCTTTATGTAAGAGCTGCGCTCTTGTCGGTGGAGTAATCGCCATTCCTCTCTTCTTCCCGCCAAAACCTTCACCTCCCGATACGACACGACCTGCACCTTCTCTTTTATTTGTTTCATGAATGTTCTCCTAGGTCTACCCCTTCCTCTCTAACATGATGCATCTTTTATTTTTGTTTTTGGGTATAAATGATAATCCTTTTTATTACACCCAGGTAAAATTACATCTTCCACCCATTATTATTCTGATCATAATAAATTTATTTATTTACTTACTTTTGAGAAGCAATATTTAATATTTTAATTAGGCAACAAATATTTTATTATGCTTCTGCCATTACATTGTATTTTGGAATAATTATTTACCCGAGTAATGAGAAAATAGGTAATTATCATGGCAAATCTGTACAACGTCACCTATATTGTTTCTGGTAACGTAGCCTGGAAAGTTCCTAATTATTTAAGATTTCTTTAGATCTTTCTTTATTTCTCGTACTTAAATGTTGGATTACAAATGTGTTATTTTATAACCGTCATTATTATTATTACATTAATTGTTACTTATCTTTCTTTGGGATTAGGCTGTGAAATCGATTATTATATTATGTGAATCAAGTAAAATAATGTTAATTTATTATTATAATTATATTGCTTTGTCTTATGAAATTGTTTTATTTTTTATACCGATTCGCCCTGAATTGCCCTTACAATAGGTTTTTACTGAGTCAATAATAAATTATAAAATACTAATCTAGAAATAGAAGCCAGTGTGTGGTCAAAAATCAATCTCATTTTACTTTCGACTTATTTTCGAATTTTATTTATGAATTATGTAACAATGAGTACGACGTTCGACCGCTTTTATTGATGACGTCACAGGACAGTATTGTTTCGTAAAAAGTATCTCATTTGACCAGGTTGTCCGCAAGGACCAAGTGTGTCTGGTTGTCCGGTCCGCGGGGGTCCGTGTTACCCTATGAGGTTGTCAAGAGGAAGACCTTAAGGCATAGGCTGAGGGCATAGGTCCGCGGAGGTCCTTGTTGCTCTATGGAGGCATAGAATAAGGAATATTACTATCACAGACATTTAATATGCACTTAAAGTATTCTTATTAAAGTCTGTGAATACTACTTACTTGAGGGGAAGGTGACAAGAGCTGCTTCCTCTTGAGGGTGCGTCACAACACTGAACTCCAGTGCTTTGGTGGTGGTGGAAGAATATGTATTAAAAGAATTTGGTTTTTTGACAGAAATAAGTACTTAATTTAACTTAACGAAATCGCAGGTTACTGCAAATAGTTAAATCCACTGACATTAAAATATTCTTTTTGTTCATCATCACCAGCCCAATAACGTCCCCACTGCTGGGGCACGGGCCTTTCCTATAGATGGATAGGGAGATCGGGCCTCAAACCATCACGCGGGCTCAGTGCGGGCTGTATGTCGATTCTGTAGATCTCGAACAATAACTCGCTTATCACTTCGACGCTCACTTACACTTCGCATTCGATCTCACCTGACCTTGTCGCTAGTGTGCATTCAATTTAAGTACATGTCTTACAGAATGCCAAAACAAAAACTCACCGCGGATTCTGATGCGGGTTTCAAAAATTTGCTTACAGAATTGCACTACTGATGGCTATTAACGACTACTAATGCAGCCGGGACCAACGGCTTAACGTGCCTTCCGAAGCACTTTTTTTTGTGGTCACCCATCCTATGACCCTTTGCCAGGCCGCCTTTGCGAAAGTTGCTTAACTTGAACAATCGCAGACCGAGCGCGTTTACCGCTGCGCCACCGAGCTCCTCATTTTTGTTACTTAAATAATAAAGAGATTGTCCTACTTAGTCAACGTAATGATTTATATTCTCTTTGCTTAGTAACGTACTACTAACGTAAATGTCAATAAAAGTAACGACTTGAAATTTTCTGCTAAAGAAAACATTTTATTTGTGACTATTTGCAATCGTAAAATTCTTAGAATAATAATTTTATTTTGATAAAGAAAGGTACCTACTTACAATAACAATGTCGATTTTGGCTTTAGACAAATGGGCCCGTTTGATGAGGATGATTTCGCAGGCAGGAGGGATAAGGGGCGCCTTGTGGAAATTGTGGCGTCATGACACTTTGAAGGTAAGTACCGACTAAGTGCGTGATATAAACTCGAGCCCAAGAAGGGGTGGGAGAGGCTCAAATTGTTAGAAGACAACTTGCAGCCACTATTGATGAGAAGACAGAAACACAGTATAACCGAGCACTCCGTATTAACTTTGCGCGCGTTAATTAGCTACTGAGAATCGGGCCGCATGCGGCCCTTCTTCACTCTATGTAATCTGTGGTATACTTATACTATTTTACTATGCACTTTTAAGTAGCGCTATTATAACCTATTATTAAGTAGGGTTATGTTATGTTGTGGTGTCAAAGAAAATGTAGTACGAGAATTGAGAAAGACATGCTTAGATTGTTCGGTCGTGTAGACAGAATGGATGAAAGTAGACTTAGGAAAAAGATTTATGATGCGGGTGTAAGTGGTAGAGTTGGAAGAAGGTCAAATCCAGGATGTTTGAAAGAAAGGCCAGGTCAATAGTACTGTAAACCGGCGAGCATGCATGAAGTCTTTGATGAGAGTGGAAGAAGCGATGGTGGTGTGACAATCGTAGTAAGTGGAGTTGCGTCTCTGCCTACCCCAACGTCATGTTGAGTTAGATCCAGAGTCATTTTGTCGTGACTTTATTGTAGACTTTCCGCAGGTGGCATTACCTACTTGGCCGGACAAATGGGGGGCGCTGAAGGCTCTCACCCGGTACAACGTTTAAGACAATAGGCCTGAGGGTGCCGAGTTGGGCGCGAACCTCGGCTCAGGGCGTTGTCTGAGAGGAAAAGTATTGGAAAGAATTAATCGACACTAGGAGGTCGATAGTGATAAGCGCTGATTGAGGGAAGTCGTCGACCACGCCGGCGGGGTCGGTATCGGGGTCCTGAAGTAATGTTTATACCACGTTGAACACATCGGTTCTCGTCCGATCCAGAGTCACAATCCTATATAAATGATTGTACTTTTGCTTATAGGAAGGCAGGCTAGTGGGCTGGGATTCATTCAACAACAAATATTACGAAAACAATATGTATTTCCTTGGAAGAAACCGCTGGGTGGAGTACGCTGAAGAGGTCAAGTGGGATTACGAAGGATCTCAGGTTAACAACCTGTTTTATAAAAATTTGGTCAACAAGAATAAGAATTGTTTATTATAGAAACTTTTCCTCCTTAGATACCAGCGGAGTGGTTCGGTTGGATCCACCACAGGACCGACCGACTGCCCTGCGATGACATCAAGAAGAGGCAGTGCTACCCCTGGCTCGCTCCACACACGGACAACCTGTCGGGGACTCCTTGCGCATACTACCCTTACAGCACCGTGCCAGCCCGCTTAGGCGTATGGGACGGTAATTTTACTTAAAATGTCACTAACACAGTTGGTTCGACCGTTATAGACGGCAATACGGCTCATCACCTAACACGTTGGTCTAACAGAACACTTCGGTGAGGTATGGGCACTTAGTTCATTTTGCGCTGGATGTAACTTTACTCCAATTGGGATGTATCTTATCTGGTCTATTCGATCCTACTGCTGGGCAAAGGCATCCCCTTCCGCGATATCCGGTTAATCCCTACGACAAGCATTGAGGTCGTCACACCATCTTTTACGCGGTCGTCTGCCTCGACTTTTATACCCGCCTTGAGGTGTCCAGTGGGTAACGACTCGTATCCGTCGCTCTGGATGCATCCGACAAACGTGTTCTGCCCAGTCCCACTTCAGTATGGCGGAGTTTTTCCCTGATAGATTTCCCTTTAACGTGCCTTCCGAAGCACTTTTTTGTGGTCACCCATCCTATGACCGGCCTTTGCGAAAGTTGCTTAACTTGAACAATCGCAGACCGAGCGCGTTTACCGCTGCGCCACCGAGCTCCTCAAATGCTCGTGGGAGATAGTCGTCATAGTGCCCTAACACCTGCACTATTAAAGACATTTACGAAGCCACTGACAATGCCGTAAGCGTGGCCAATTATTGGTCAGCAAAAATTTTGTATCGATCGCCATCGACTCGCAAAGAAGAAGAGTTGTCTATATTTTTTTCAGTGAGTTCCACACAAGCTTTGACATGATACCTACAAAAAGGTTAATGGTCTGGGATAACGTACTAGTCAAATGTTATACAAAACTAATTGGTATGTTGTTGGGCTCTTATGATAGAGTAAAACTAAATTTGCAGAATTAAAAAGTTGTTCTACCTGCGTTATAACGTGAAAGACTACTTTCGGTATTTTTTAAGTGTTTGATATTTTTACTACCCACCGAAGGCTTATCAAATGACTTCGATAACCACAAACTAAACCACAGATTACTACATTTATTTATTGGCCCCGATTCCTGCAGACACCGCCTAATTTTATTTTAAGTTATATCCGTCATTTTCATATCCGTCGAAAAGGAAAGGGACGGATGATTCACAGCTCTTAATTTTAGGAAGAATGAGTGAATGAATGAATAACCCGGGCGAATCAAAAGGTACGTCCCTGGTATGCAATCCGTTTGACGTGCTGTCTACTTAACTGTGTCGGGTTATTGACGGATGTAAAATTTTTAGACGGTTGGTTTAGATTTGTGCTTAAAATTGACGTGTGTTCCATAAATTTTATGCTTGTCGATTACCCGTCCCTTTCCTTTTCGGCGGATAAGAAAATGACAGATATAACTTAAAATAAAATAAGATGGTATTTACAGGAATTAGCACAATTGTTACACTAAAACTTTAACTTTAACTTTACATAGTTACTTACACTAAACCCCTTTGAAAAACAAAAAAAAAAGAAAACGCCATCTAGTTTCCGTTGTTTGAATTTCATTCAAAGCAACATACGGAAAAGCTTTAAAGCGTCTAAGCTTCCGTACAATGGTAGTTTGCGAACAATGGAAGGAATGTTGTTAAAGCAATGTGAACGGTAGGTGGCGCTGGTCACATAAAGTCACAGAATTAACATTGTAGTCTGTAGCATTGATATTGGTACAGTCATAAGCTATATAATGTACCCACTTTAGGGCTCTGTCGCACTAACATGTTTGACATTTAGTGAGACTTACAGTTCAATTTGTCAAAAAAGTTAATGTGACATGGTACCAAAGTGTATACATATTAATGCTCGTGATCATGTCTGGTTTAGTACCAATGCTTGCCATCGCCACCAGCGCATTTGTGTAGTTTGGTTACGAACCGTAGTTTAGGGTAGTTTCCAGCTAGTCAAATTAGTTACTTTTTTCTAAATGTCAAAACACGAAAATACTAAGGAGTTAAAAACGTGACAAAATGTCGTACTTAATAATACATTTTTCTTTATTAAAATTAATTAATATGTTAAATACAAAACGTTTTTGTTACCTTTACATCTGTCTTTATATAGTACCTAATCAAAATTTCATAATTTATCTTTGACCTAGGAAACTACCCAATAATGACTATTATTATAACTCTATTTCACCATGGAATTACTAGATGTCGCTGGCCGTAATATGGAAGCAAATATTATCTAGCGACAGTAAGTCCCATCATTATGAACAGTACAAACAAATGCTCGCCACTGGCGCTTCATTTGCGTTCGTTTTATCGGCGATTTTTCTGATGCAATAAATGATTTGATTGATTGGTTGGTTTGTATGGCGAGGGACCCTCTGTTTTAAGTAGGTATTGGCCCCGATTCCTGCAGAAACATCCTAATTTTATTTTAAGTTATACCTGTCATTTTCTAATCCGCCTAAAAGGAAGGAGACGGATGATTGACAGTGTGTTAATTTTAAAATGAATGAATAACCCGGGCGAATAAAATAGTCATCTCGTTCACAAGCAACCCGTTTGACGTGTGCTGTCAACTTAATTCAGTCGGGTTATTGGCCAATATACAATTTTGGAAGGGTTTTAAGGGGCCTAAAATTGACGTGTGGTGCATAAATTGTATGCCTGTCGATTACTCGTCCCTTTCTTTTTCAGCGGATTACAGAAAGACTGGTATAACTTAAAATAAAATTAGATGTTGTGTACGGTCATGAGTACTAATATGTATACACTTTGAAACCGTGTCACATTAACTTTAGTAAGTCTCATTAAATGTCAAATATGATATAGCGACAGGGTTCTAAAGTGGGTACATGATATTGCTCATGACTGTACAGGAATGGACCATTATAATTAGTTACTCGATGGTATTACGTCCTATGTTACGTTACGATGGTACGTGTTAAGTATATACTTCTTCCACGAAACCCTCACCAACTTTAAATATAAAATTACAAATATTTTATAAATTCACTCAATATCTTTTTTTTTTTTGACGTGACTTATTGTAGATTTGCCGCAGATGGCATTAACTACTTGGCCGGACAAATGGGGAGCGCTGAAGGCTCTCACCCGGTACAACGTTTAGGACAACAGGCCTGAGGGTGCCCAGTTGGGCGCGAACCTCGGCTCAGGGCGTCGTCTGAGAGGAAAAATATTTGAAAGAATTAATCCCACTATGACCCACTAGGGTCGATAGCGATAAGCGCTGAATGAGGGAAATCGTCGACCACGCCGGCGGGGTCGGTATCGGGACACTCAATATCCTATAATTTTACTTTATATAGTTTTTAACCAATTTTTTTCTCTATCTTCTATCTTTAAGTTACCTCAAACACGTGTATGTGTTGTTTTATTATTTGTTTAAAACTAACTTGAATGTTGTATACGCCTGTAATGGTATAGCATACGGTCATTGTCCGTTGAATTTTATTCATGTAATTTTTATGTATATACCGATGGTGTATCTTAAAATAAATAAATACTCGAATGAGTATTATGACTCTGGGTATTATAATATTTTTATTTTTAACGACACAACTATATCTTTTTCAGGTACATCCCTTTGTCAACGTGGGTGTCCTGTGTGCTAATATTAATAGGGGAATATCCAGCCTACGTTCCCGAAAAAAAAAAGAGTCGGCGCTAGTCAGATTTTACGTGATTATCACCTATTTTCTCATTGCTCGGGGTAAATTCTTATTTCAAAAATGTAATGGTAAAGGCATATATAAATATAACTGTTGCTTGATATTTGGGACACATACATATATAGAATTATATTGCTACTTATATTGCTTCATTCTATTTTGATCAGGATAATAATTGGTGGAAGATGTGTTGTGCCTGGGTGTAATAACAAGGGTCATCATTTATACCCAAAAACAATGATAAAAGATTCATCATCATCATCATCATCAGCCGTACGACGCCCACTGCTGGGCATAGGCCTCCCCCAAGGATCTCCACGACGATCGGTCCTGCGCTGCCCGCAAAAAAAAAAGATAAAAGATTTATCATGTCTTTTATCCATTAAATTAGACAAAAATTCAAAATTCAAAAAGTATTTATTTCAAAAAGTATTTATTTTTCAAAATTGGCTTACAAAGTTAGCGCTTTTTGAACGTCAAACATAATTAAATTACATATTATGTAACTAGCTGTAAAACTACTACCACATCGGAATCTGTAACGCTGAGGGAAAGACGTGGCCAGAAAACCTCCCAGCACAGGGCCCTAGTCCTACTGTTTCATGTTTCATGTTTTATGTTTTGTCGAGACAAATCTGTACAGCGCCATCTATAATGTTTTCGGGGAATGTGGGCTGGTAAGTCGCTCATGAATGGGTGTACCTAGGTTAATACCAACGGTACGGTAGTTTAAAATATTTAGTACCGGATGAGACCTGTTAGCTCTCCCCATTTGTCTAGCGGCAATGTTGTTCAGAATAGAGGACCTAGTTGTCGATTATTGTATGTTTTATTTATTACATTTTACTAATTATCATTCCAAAACATACAAAAATTTGTAGTGATTCCAAATGTGAAAAAAGAATTGTAATTCGTTCAAAATGTAATAGTTACACTACGTTTTATTTACAGCCATCGGAAATCAGAGTTAAAAAGAAATGGGAATAGTACATAATAACATCACGCTGTACTGCTAGTGACAAAGAAGCGATATTGTAATTTGACATTTGCGCATATAAAAGCACCTACTTAAGTGCGTAATTCAAACAAATGTCAAATAGCAATATTGCTATTTTTGGATGAATTGCTTTGATGTGACTTTTTTAATCCCCCAACTTTTTACTGAACGTCAAAAAACGAAATTACTATTTGTATAAAAAGCAACCTGAGACGTCATATAAAAACGTGACAAAATGTAGCACTTATTATTACATTTTTATTAAATTCAAAATAAAGTTAAACGTATTTTATTTTGTCACCTTTAGATCTGTCTTTAAGTAGTAATCAGAATTTAACAAAATATGAAATATGATTGGCCACCTGATATGACACGATTCATTTATAACAAACATTATAGAAGGAAAAATTTAAGGGAAGAGAGGAAGGGGTAGATCTAGGATAACATTTATGAAACAAATAAAAGAGAAGGTGCAGGTCGTGTCGTATCAGGAAGGTTTTGGCGGGAAGAAGAGAGGAATGGCGATTACTCCACTGACAAGAGCGCAGCTCATATATATACAGGGTGGCCCAGAAGTTCAGGTTCAAAATGAAAAATTAGATAGAGGGGCTCATTAGCTACCAGAAACACCCCCATGTATGTTCAGCAATTATTTACGGTTTAGGAGATATGACCCATTTTGTATTAATAATAAGTACTTAGGTACTGTAGATGTGTATGTACTGCTTGTGTGTGTATTGATTTAATTTGATATTTTTTTCTTAATTATTTTTAATATGCCGAATATAAATCTGGCGTATTTTCACAAAATGAAGGGCGAAGCGAATTTGTTTGACTAAATCCTTAAAAAAATATGGCTAGTCTGTCCAGGTATTTGTTTTGACGAGCTAGCAACACTGTACCAATAGTTAGGTAAAAGACTGGAGAGATACTTAGATATGGATTTATTGGAGCTAATTTCCCCAACGTGGGCAGATAGCCATAAGGGCTACGGACGGAAAACGTAAGTATGCACCTATGTATTTTTATGAACACATTTCTTAGAAGCTACTACAAAAGCATTACAATATTCCTTTCAATTTAGACAATAGTAAAAGTTTCATCAAAATCGGCTCAGTAGTTTAAAGTTATTGTAAAAAAAACATTACTTATTACAGAACAAAAGCAATGATCTCGTTGATGTCTTTTGTATGAAGGAAGCCCTTATGATTGTAATTTCAGTTTTACTATGAAATAATTAAATTACATATACTTAAAGATATTATGCAAGTACAATATTATGTAAAGTTACCAACTTTGTTTTAATATAGTTAAGTAATTCATTAGTAACTTTGAAAGAAAAGTTCGTTTTTTAATCGAACTACAAAGTATTTTTACAAAGAAAAATCATAATTTCCCTGCAAAAGTAGCTACCTATACCTGTTATTTATATACAAACTAAAAAAATATCTGCATGCTTTATACTTCTTTATTTTTAACTTAGCAGTTAGTATTATTAATAAACTAGATTTTAAAATAATACTGCACAGGCAACATAGATCCAACTACAATCGCGTCTGATGTAAACATGCAATACCTGTGATTTTAACAAAAATGTACAGTTGGGGGAAAAATTCATGACGACAAATTTTAGAAAAAATAGTCCCCTATGGGCGTGGCGGGGAGGTGGAGTTAGCATCCCCACCCCCGCGCGTGCGCCGCCCGTCCCGACGCGCTCGCCGGCAGTGCACGGCGGGCCGCCGCGGGGAGCGGACTTATGTGGCGTGAGTGACTCTCTCTGTGAAGTGGGGCAGAGGCCCATTCGTTCGAAAATAGAAAACGGAAAAATTGACCCCCAGATGGGAGTGTACGAGGAGAGGGGAGCGATGCACTGGGTAAGTCTTTTCCTTCGCGCCATTTTTTTTAAGGTAGACATTTAAGTGACTTCTGATTTGTTTTTATATACAACATACATATATCTATTGTATGTTATTTATATTTTTTCATTTTGGTAAACATTTTTACACCTTCATTTAAAAAGTTTGGAGAACTTTTTTCCCTGAGTGTGCTTTTGAACCAAAACAGTCTATTGAAATATTTGTTTAAAAATGATTAAGTTATCTGTAAATACTAAATACTGAGTTGCTATTTATTTACATTTACTAATGACAATATGAAGAACAAACAATAGATTGACCTAAATACACAATAAACAGTAGGTATACATACCTATATAAAACTCTATATAACCATATGTGTATTATTGTTATGACTACTAAGCGTGGTTTCTAAACGTCCCACTTTTGGCGGGGCAGTCATTATTTTTAGACATTTTTTCTTGAAGTGGCAAATTGTTTGTTATACAATACATATTTATTAATTTATTCACATAATACATTGACATTGCATGCAATGTTCGATATTTTAATGGACTATCTTATTCAGATTTTAGCAGCTAATATATTGTATATATTCCTTGTAATATAATAATTATTTTAATCACCTATTGTGTCCCGCTTTCTTGTAATTTTTTACAAGTTAATTTATAAGTTAGTAACATCCAGGTTTGCCAAATCTGAGCTAGGTACCTACCAAACGCAATTATGATTATCCGTTTGATAATTATTTATGTCCACTTTATGTTCTAGTAGGTAGGTACCTATTTAAACGATAATTTGGCAATCATATTACCTATGGGATAATAATAGTAAATAATAAATACAAAATAATATATAATAAATAATTTATTAATATTTTACAAAAGAAAAACATTATTTTTGCAATTGTCGTGTACGAGTATTATTTAAACCGACCATACGGTGAAAAATTGTTAGCTGTTATACCTAACCTACCTATTAATTATAAAGTAGATAGGTAGGTACCCCACCACTATATATACCTATATATTATTTATTTACTACTATTTATATTGAACTATTTTCAAGTGTTGAAGAGTTAGAAGCAAGTATAATTTTTCCGTTCGATCACATAGCATTAATATCAGATTTACGTTTTATTTGTAATAAATAATAATAAAATAATAAAGAAAATACCTACTTAGATACTCTAAATATTAATATATTGCATTTACAATTTGATAAAATGTAGTGTATTAGTTTCACAATAATAATTGAAAACTCGACTGATGGTTTACATTTTTCAGTTCCTTTTCCGCAAAACAATATAATGCGATTAATTTAGAAAAGTTTAAAAATCATTTAATACTTGCGGTGACGTATAGAAAAGTAATTTTATACTTTTTTACGTTGGCCCTGCGTTTGGAGAATTGGACTCACCGACGGCATCTATGACTCTTCTAGATAATGTATATCAACGTCTAATAAGCAGAAATCACACCAAGAGTAATTATATACTTACTTTTGACTTGGTTTATATTACCGGGACGCGTTCGCTGAAAATTCCCGGGAAAACCTGAGAATTACTAGGAAAACGGGTCTTGTACACGATTTTTAAACCTGTTATTAATTTACAGCAAGGTTTCGCTTTTTCCCGTTTTCCCGGGAGTTCTCAATTTTCCGGGAATTCACAGGGACCGCGTTAATTAAGTATGGATTTTAAACTAGCTAGGCAATGTCCGTACCTACCTGAGGCCCACACGTTTAATACGTATTATTTTCAGGCTTAAAGTTACTTTGCAATATAAGTCTCGTACAAAGTCAAGTAGAATTATTCGTATAGTATTTCATGTTATAGCTCAATTAGTTTTCGATAATTAGCCTCAGCTTCTTACTGAGCAGTAGGAATTTTGTATAGGCATTGTATAGGCAATTATTCTCCCTGAGACCATTTTATAGGCAATTGAAAACAAGATCTTAAATAGGATCAAGTTGCATAATAGGGGCCGATGCAGTAATCCGCGCATACTTATAATTGCAATTAAGTAAATATAAATCGTTCCGACCATAACTACGAGTTTTACATACATACATAAACGTTTGCCCGTAATTTCTAAAGGGGTGGACAGGGCAAGTAGAGATCGACTCGACCTCCAGGTTGTGTGCCTACCTACTTACTGATGGCTATGTCTCCTTAAAAACGTATGATTAGATTTATTATTTTTTTCTCCTTATTTTAATTCTAGTGTATGTATTTTGTCACAACGATAATTATTCCATGTTTTGATGTTACAAACCTAATAATTAAACAACAGAGTGCCCTTAGTGATGTATGTACTTACTTTCCGCGTGTATTGGTATTATTATTGGTGTTTTGGTTGCTTTTTATTATTTAGACGTTGTTTATTGTACTTTATCAGTATCCTATAGATAATCGGTCTTCACCAACACAGGTGCAGGCTGAAAACCAGCGTCGAGATATTTCATCTCGGCATATGCTGAGCTTGTTACCTTTTGTGATGGAAAACTTTATTTTATAATTGTGTTATGTAAACCTGTGTATCACAATAAACATTATTTTATTATTATTTATTAGATAAGACAAGTAGCAGCTACATTTGATACAAATTCCCACTATGGGATAGAAGTAATATAAATAACATTATATACGTCCCAATACTGGGCACATACATACCCGCCATCAACTGGAGGGGGTAAGCAACATACTCCACCAAGCTGCTCCACTGCGAGTTGGTGGTGTTTTGGGTGAGTAGTCCGGGACCAATGGTTCAACGTGCGCGGAATCATGTTCCGGACTATCAAGTGAAACACACAGTAACCAGTCTCACAAAGTGATTTCAAATGGAATTTCCACTCGGAAAATTCCACTTGATATCAACTCAGAGTCATGGTCTCAATCATCCCTCCAAGATTACGTTACGATGTCACTAACACCCTGTATGCGACAAGTAATACTAATTAAATACATTCTACATTGTTTTAAGTTTACGCGGTTATTATCATAATTAAAACACATAATAACAGGTTCTTACCGCGTTTAAATGGGGATATGAGACTCCCGATATTTCGACACTGTTGCAAGTGCCATGATCACGGGATGACTGATGAGATTGGAGTGGAGTTTAGACGAGGTAAGAACCCGTTATTATGTGTTTTAATTATTAAATACATTCGTCAGTAATTCACTTAATTTTGAATAATATAATTTACGTCCTTTGAATGTTGGAGACACCATTTTACGTATAATAGTAACACAGTGGTAACACTTACGTCATGAAAGGGTAGCAATGGCGGCTTATCATAAGGATTGAGCATATCTGGTTTTCTTATACCATGGACAGGAGCTTATGGTGTTCGATTTGAGAGCGAATTTTGTAAAGATGTATGTAATGTAAAAACGTGGATATATAACACGGCCTTTACGTCCAGTCGAAATATTAAAAGTTAATTTAAATAATAATAATAACTCAATTAAATATTACCGGGAACATTATCGCAATTCCCGGAAATTTTGTTGCAATTACAGAAAAACGGAAACACCGATATCGGTCTTCTTCTTATCGTATGGGTTGTGAGGTGGAATACCAACCTCATGAACCCTGGTGTGAGGGTTATTACTGAGCCACCAAAGTCCCCTGACATAGCTCATGTAACGGCTACATACTTACATCAGTATGTAGTAACCGGGACCAACGGCTTAACGTGCCTTCCGAAACACGGATATTCTTACTTTCGGACAATCAGATCAGCCTGTAATGTCCTAGCCAAACTAGGGATCACAAAGTGATTTTTGTGATATGTCCCCACCGGGATTTAAACCCGGGGCCTCCGGATCGTGAGCCCAACGCTCAACCACTGGACCACGGAGGCCGTTATCGATATCGGTGTGACCTCACCTTTAGGGAAATACGTCGAGATCAATAGCGTGCCGCCATTGTTATTTTTCTTTTTTTATCTTATTAATTAGCTGGTTCCATGTAATATAGTCACGCCTGTATCACTATGCGATACTCGTCCTGAAATTGACATAGTTAGGGTCCTACTAGGGCAGCGGTGCTCAATTTTTTATATACAATATATATACATAAACTCGGGGCGGAAGGTAAGAGGGAAACCACTGCCCTATTTTTTTTCCCTAAAAAGTAGCAATCATGCTACACCGACAAGAGCGTGACTCTTAAATTAGTGATGATACATAAACTGACGCCTATTTCCCACCGGGGTAAGCAGAGACTATGGAATTCCATTTAATTTTGCTTCCTGTCACACTCCTCTTGCTTCCTCCACATTTATCCTCATACCTTTACTTAAAGAAATCAAATTCTTTATTTGTGACAAAGTAAAGATTACCTATATAAAACAGATAATTGAACATGAACACCCATCAAATACCTAAGTACTTTTTGTTTTATGAACCCCATATTAAATGTTTACAAATCAAAATTAAAAACACGCAACTGAATTCTCGCTAACTTATTGGTAGGTGTAAAAGTAACGAATTCTTCTCATTACATATTTTGCGCAAAACTAAATAATAATAAATAATAAAATGTTTTTATTAAAGGTAGAAACCCAATGATTATAATAATGCTTATGTTTAACTGTAGTAACATATCATTTAACAGTCGAAAATATCAATATTTATTAATAAATTTATTTTATATTCTTTACTAGCGACCCGCCCCGGCTTCGCTCGGGTGCAATGCTGAGGAAAATGAAATTATTTACGACATCACATTAAAAACCTCAAAAAATAACAGTATTTGTCCACTATTTAATGGATGTTATTATACATATAAACCTTCCTCTTGAATCACTCTATCTAATAAAAAAACCGCATCAAAATCTGTTGCGTAGTTTTAAAGATTTAAGCGTACATAGGGATATGGGGAAAGAAAAAGCGACTTTGTTTTATACTATGTAAATTAATACTATGTAAAAAGTATATAATCGTGAAAAGGTTACAGACAAATGAGTAAAACTGATAGAGTTACTTTTGCATTTATAATATTATTGTGGGTTAGAAATTAAGGGCGTGAGTTTATGGTTGATGGGTTCGGTTATTGATCTTATAATTTACAGAGAAAGAACAGAGCATTTTCAAGCCGGTAGTGAAGCAATGCAATGCGGAGCACCAAATGCGGGTGCGTCGGCGCGACGGGTCTTAGTGGGCACTCTACATTTGCCGACGGAAAAAATTCCGCCGCGTTAAAAATGCGTTTAGGCTAAAAAAATCAAAACTATTCAAATAAAGAACAGGATTATTTGGAATTATAACAACTAAAAACATAATTCATGTGCCTTTATAATTATTTATTTATTTATGAATGTAAACATATGTCTGTAAATGTGATTAGGAATCTTATCTACTTATTTATTAGATTTTGGTTTTATAAATTAATTTTGAGTTTAATTATTAATTATAATTTTTGTATATATTTTTGACTTTATATATTATTTTATTCTCCATTATGCAATATAGTTTGCTTCCGTGCAGTGAACTGTTTCTCTTTCGAAGCTTCATATGTTCGCATTTTAAGTATTATAGACAAACTCACAAGAGTCTAGAATTTTCCGATATTTTCTTTTTGTAGGTGTTGGTCATAGATAATTGATATCTCGTGGTTTTCAGAATTTTTGCCTGGATAATGGCTATGTAAACTATTAATACATCTTTGCCTACACCTTCAGGGATACAAGCGTGACAAAATGATGTAGGCTTTACTCAGTACTTATCATATTATCGTGATTTCATTGCTTTGCCTTTCCCAACAGTATGAGCGAGCTAAGTAATTATGTATATTCCTATATTGAATAGCTAGGCTCTTATAGGTGGAGCTCTTTCCAGAATTTTCTATCTTTTGAAGTACTTAATGTACCTACGTCTACTTATATTATGTTTTGAGAACTCTAATGATCACAGTCGTTTCTTTTGCAGCAACAGAGTGAGCGGTACCTATCCTCAGCGTACGAAGCGGGGGGCGACCTATCCCCCGTGGCCCCGGCCCCGTCGCCGGGGTCCCCCCGCGACTGCACGTCGTGTCGCAAGCGGGAGCCCCCCGATGAGTCCCACGAGGGCCACGCGACTCCGCCTGACGCCTGCGCCGGTTGCGGCTCCCGCATCACCGACAGATACTACCTGCTCGCCCTGGAACGCCGCTGGCACACTCCCTGCCTCCGGTGCTGCGAGTGCAAGATGCCCCTGGACTCGGAGCAGCGGTGCTACGCCCGCGATAGCAATATATTCTGCAAGAATGATTATTTCAGGTAAGTTTCCAAGATTCTAATTTCTAAGTTTTCTCAACTAACGATACTTACGGATAAAATATGACTATAAATGCGTATTATGTAACCTAGGTCATAGATAAATTATGAAATTTTTATTACTAAACAAAAACTGACAACGAAAAACATTGTCTTTTTTCTATTTACTTATTTTAATCAAGGAAAACGTAATAATAAGTCCGACATTTTAGCACGATTTTCTATGTCGCACAGTGTGCTTTTTCATACAAAGGAGATCATCGGCTCTCCATACTTTGGCCGGCCCAAATTCGAAAGTGCCGGCCAGAGAAAAAAAATGTGTCGAACCTTTCGAGTACATTGCTGTGAACATTTTTTACTATGACACCAAACGTGTATGACCATTAGTTCGGCTTTAATTGGATTTTAAAAATCTCGAATTTTCATACATTTTGTAAAAAAAAATATTATGTCCGTTGGGAATAAAAGGGATACAGGCGTATTACAAAGGACCGTTAGAACATTTATTAATATGGCGCCAAACTTCTATGACCATTATTTTGACGTTTATTGGACTTTCCGTTTTGGTTAATATGTTAAAATGCCGGCCATCGAATTAAATACGTCAAATCTGTCTAATAGTTGCTTCTCAATATTTTTTAATATGACACCAAATATCTATGACCATTATTTTGACTTTTATTGGAATTTACGTTTTAGTTCAAATGTGAAAAGTGCCGACCACCAAAAATACCATGTTGAGAGTATCGAGTAGATGCCTGTTAACATTTTTTTTCTATAGCGCCAAACGTGTATGACCACTAGTTTGCCTTTTATTGTATTTTAAAAATCTTGATTTCTTTTATGTTTTGTTTAAAAATAAAGTGCTTTAGGCAAAACTTGCGGTACGCCGGATTACAAAGGACCTTTAGAACATTTAATAATCTCGCGCAAAACATTTTTGACCGTTATTTTGACTTTTATTCGTCTCTCTTTCCGTTTTGGTTCAAATGGGAAAATGTCAGCCAGCGAAACAAAATAAGTCAAATCTTTTGGTAAACGACTTGAAACGTATTTTTTTACTATATTACCAAATATCGACTTTGGCTTTTTTTAGACTTTTTAAAAAAAACTTTTTTTATATACATTTTAACAATGACAATAAGCAGAGCTTTCCCTATGACTAGTTATTAGTCAGATAAATACTTTGTGTTTTTGTTTTGTGTGTTGTTAGGTGAACTTCTATATCAATACCATCTGATTTTATTTTAGATATGACGTTGGCTGTAGTTTTTGCATTCGACTCAACGTTACGGCCTAAGTTTAGGTCGAATTATGGTATTGATTCATCTTGACCGTAGATGGTTACCACCCTCCAAAGATAAGCTTGCCATCTAGTGACGAAACTCGTATTTTGGCATGACGTCTGAAGTACCTAGCTGTTAGGAAAGACAGGAGTCGGGCAGTTGTACTTTGCATGTATGCCGATCACAATGTCCTGGTGCCGACATAGCATCGTACCTCACTTTTCTTAAAAAAAAAATAAGCTTCTAAAGCGTGTATCACCATCAGGTGAGATAGTGGTCAAACGAAAACCTATTTTTGATTAATAAAAAATGTGTCCAATGACGACCACGATATTACGCCTTTACCTGCATTATCGCCAGATAAAACTTTTTTCGCCAAAGTATCTATAAAGGTAAGTAGGTATCTATGAAAACTCCAGATTTTTGAGAAATCTAATTGAGTTCAAAATAGTGGTCATAGACGTTTAATGTCATAGTAATAAACATTCTGACGATTCTTTAAATAACGCGCCTGTCATATTTTATTTTATAACAAAATAAATCAAGAATCGAGATTTAAAAAATCCAACAACAGCCAAACTAATGGTCATACACGGTTATTGTCATAGTGAATAATGTTTACAGGTATCTTCTCGATAGTTTTGACATGTGTTTTTGCTGACCGGCACTTTTCACTTAGAAACTAAAACGTAAAGTCCAATAAAAGCCAAACTAATGGTCATAGACGTTTGGTGCCATAATAATAAATGGTCAAAGGGATAAGTTTTAACGGGATATACCAATATTGTTTCTTGGCCGGCACTTCACATTTTCACCAAAATGTATGAAAAATACAAGTTTATTTTTTAATTCTAATAAAAACAGAAATATTGACGCTACGGCTTTGGTGCCATATTAATAAATGCTCAGATGGATAAGTTCTAAGGATATATACCATTATTATTACTTGGCCGGCACTTTACATTTTGACCAAAAATGTATGAAAAATACAGTTTTTTTAATTCTAATAAAACCGAAGATATTGACCCTACAGCTTTGGTGCCATAGTAATAAATGCTCAGATGGATAAGATCTAACGGAATATAGCAAAATTATTTTTTGGCCGGCACTTTGACTTCTGGGCCGAAATCCGATGATCTCCTTTTATAGTAACTTCGTCTTTTGACGTTTAGTACTACCGAGTGAGAGCCTTCTGCGCTCCCCATTTGTCCGGCTAAGTAGTTTTAATGCCATCTGCGGCTAATCTACAATAAGTCAAAAAAAAGATGTTTAGTAAAAAGTAACTGATTTGACTAGTTAGAAACTGTATGTAGATAAGTACTTTACTTTTGTAGCCTATTTTAAAAAAGTTCTGTTTCGTGTTTTGTAGAGATAGTAAATTAATAAATGCTTTTGCTCCGTGAATTTTCCGATATATCTATACTTACCTATTTTATATTTTTATAACGCCGATATAATTTTAAAAACATACTTGTTTTGAAACTAAAATATAAATGAATATCTAAAACATTTTCTTTACTTCAAATATCAATCTTAATCGCTTGAAGTACAGTTAAGTATTTACATTCAAATATTTAATGTTTTATGAAAGGGAAGCGAATTCTTTCGAGCAATTTTCCTCTGTTCTTAAAATTCCACTTTGTAAAAGCAAATAATATGAGGCCATTGCGAGAACGTGTAGTTTTTACAGCATAATTATACGTATAAAACCCTTATAGTTTATACTTAAATCAGCTTGTAAATTCAAGCAGGGATTGCCTTTATTATTGCACTTTTTTAACTTAACTATAACTACAATACACATTTCATCATTAGCAGTTTTATAATTAGGAAGTTAATGATAAAGTAATCCCTACTAATAATATTATAAATGTGAAAGTAACTTTGTCTGTCTGTTACGCTTTCACGCCAAAACTACTAAACCGATTTTGATGAAATTTTCTACAGATATAGATTAGACCTTGGGAAAAAATAAAGGATAGTGAGGCAACGCTGCAAGCATAATGGGTACGTTCGGGCGGGGTTATATATATATATATATATATATATATATATATATATATATATATGTGTGTGTGTGTGTATTTTGACGTATTGTAGTGTAGGTTTTTAATTTGACTATGTTATATATTTTATTAACATTGTATTTAGTAAGGATAGTTTTATATTTAGGGGTGGAATAAACATGCCGCGCGCGATAACTGAAACCCACGCGTACGTGGCGTAAAGAAATTTAAGTATTATAATAGGTATAATGAATCCGCGATAGTCCTGTTCGGAAAACGAGTAGTACACGAAGAGTCACGGGTTCTACTCTCGGGTCAGGCTGTAAACCACTTTCGACTTACATAACAACATAACATAATAAATATTTAAAATAAAATGAAACATAAGCTACTATAACACAAGTCGGTGAGGTGTGAGTACTGAGTTCATCTTGCGATGGATGTACCTTTGACTATCCCAATTGGGATAGAGTGGTGATTTCTGCGGGGTTAAAATGACCACATCGGAGAATTTCACCTAAGCAATATTGCCATTAAATTTGACATTGGTTTGCATTGCGCACTTACTGTTATATGCGCAAATGTCAAATTACAATGTTGCATTTTTAGATGAATTGTTTCGATGCGGCCTTTTTAACCCCCCTCATTTATTTTTATTATTTATTAAATTTTAATACTAAATATACAATTCAGCAATGCCCTGCGAAACTGTTATAACAGTTTGTAAAATGTACATCTATGTCTTTGTAGATATTGTCTTTGTAATAATGTGTTGAGTATCTATTATACGTTTCTATATTTTATGTTGTGTGCAATAAAGCATTATTGATTGATTGGCCGATAATGTGTCTATTATAAGGAGTAGTGACATAATAATTAAGTAGTTTACCTACATTTAATACCTATGATATACCTTGCATTTTAAACACCAAGCTACAGTTTAACCTATTTTTTCACTTATAAATAATTACTTGTACTTTTTTATAAAGACATATGTTTTGTTTGTTATCAGTTTGAAAGTGACGTTATCATCTAGGATCTAAACCGGTGTTTGTAAAGTTGCAAGTAAAGGTGCCTACAGACCACCTGACCCGCGGTCGTACTATTTATATCTGTTACAAACTGGAGTAAGTGTACTTAGATCTTATCAATTTATCTTTAGAACACATTTCTGGGCCCTTATTTATTTAAGGCAAGAGATACCGGAAGCTGCTAAAGTAACGTAAAGTAGCATCACGCCTGTATCCCCGAAGGGGTAGGCAGAGGTTTATAGTGCAAACACCCACTCCTCGCCAGCTATGTTTAAGTCCCATGTAATAGAGGGTGAGCCTATTGTCATTAACTGAACACAACTGGAAGTCAAATTCAGTGGTTTATAGCCCAAGCCGGGATTCGACCCTGTGACACTGCGATGTATGTCACGACATTTTTGCAAATATAAACGTATTTGCAGTTGGTATATTCATCGCTACCTATGTCTATGTGTGGAGACAATATTTTTTCAACGGCATAGTCTTTATACACACAATATCCTCGGATTGATGAATTGGTAAACCTTTTATAAGCTTTGGGTTTTCTGGTAGTTACTTTTTTGCGGCTGGTTGTGGTTGGGAAGGTTGAGAAGCTGCAGTCGTTTTACGCGGATGAGACGGTCGAAAATATTAATGTAAAAATTACGATAGAGATATTTTTCAGTTTGACTCTTAAGTCCTTGTTCAGTAGGATAGCACAGCATATGCAGCAGTCACAGCATCTATAGCAAAAATGGCATTACTAGTATTATTATAGCACGCAATGCATGGCATCACGTGCTGGGTTTATCTGTGGTGTCCCCACAGAGTGGTATTTATGAAGGAAGTGGCTTCGGTGGCTCAGATACTTGTCTCGTAGATAGGACGTGTTCGTATGGAGATGGGGGCATTTGTAATGAAACTACTACCCAGCATAATTATCTATGATACTACCATAGACTAAACAAATGTATAAAAAAATGTATGGAGTGTCCTACTACTTCCTTCATTAGCGTAGGTATTAATTACATACACTCATGAGCAATATCATGAACCCACTTTAGAACCCTGTCGCACTATCATATGTGACATTTAATGAGACTTACGGTTTACGGAGAATGTTATACCGACTGATTGTTTGGAAGAAATCGCTTTAAGCGATAGGGCCATTTGCCATATACCTAGTTAAAGTCTCTTTGTAACTATTTTCTTTTATTTTGGTGCAATAAACTATATTTGAAATTAAACTCATTGTACAGGTTTTCATTTCAAAAACCTTCATATGGTATATACATTGAAATACCGGATAAAAACCGGATAAAACAGACGGGATGTCATCCCGTCATCCCGTGATCATGGCACGTGAAACAGTGTCGAAATATCGGGAGTCTCATATCCCGGGGGTAAGAACCCGTTATTAAGTGTTTTAATTATGATAATAACCGCATATACCTAAAACTTTATAAGTAGCTTAATATTTTTGATCGCTATTAATCGACAAACCAGCTGTAGCTTCCATAATAAAGCCATAGCTGTTCAAAAACTACTTGGATGACATTTATAATCACCTACAATCAAAAATAATCAGTCTTCGTAATCAAATTCCGTCTAGTACATCCACTGATTATCTGTCTTCCTCTCATCTCTATCTCTATAATACTTATCAGTGAAGACTTTACTTTTAATGTAAATATATGGCGAATATAAAAAAAACCGGTCATGTCCGAGTCCGACTCGCGTACTGAGGGTTCCGAAGGTTTGACTTAGCAGTTGAAAAGCCGTTGCCTCCATACAAAGACGTAGCTCGCGATTAGTTTCAACATCATCAAAAGCCACGCTCTTGTCGCTGTAGCATTTTCCATTCCAGACTATCAAAGGCCTATCCTTGACTTCCCTATAAGACACGACGTTAACCTTTTCTTTAACCTGTTCCATGTAAGCTCTTCTTGGTCTTCCCCTTCCTCTCTTTCCTTCTAGCTTTCCTTCTATGATGTTTTTGATAAATTCGTCGTGTCTTATTAGAAAACGTCGTGTCTGTCGTGTCGCGATTAGTTTACCAATTGCAAATAAGTTTGTCGTAAAAACATTTTTTTTTTGGAATGCATCAATAATCGGATTTTTTCCTTTACTTGTACTGGAAGGCTTCCCTTCTTGCCTATCATGATTGTAAGCTTTGATTTTAAATGGCAATATCTTTGGATTGTATTGATTTAGAAGATTGTTTTTTTTTTACAGCTTCACGAGACCGCAGACATTAGAATTAGATGTTAATTTTAACTTGATACCTTCACGCGTTCTCGAGAAAAATGGTCTTATCTTCCCAGACATACAGACGGACAGACAGACGCACAATAAAGCGATCCTATAAGGGTTCTGCTTTTCCTTTTGAGGTTCGGAACCCTAAACAGAACATTATTACAACACTGTTTGTGTGGCACAAGTTAATAGACTCATTTTGTTCTATGTAGGATTGGAAGCGAATAAAAAAAACTATTCATCATCATTAAGTATGCTTAGGTCAGAAATTCGGTGGCATATGGACCTAAACTTGATGACACTCCATAACATAGAGTTGATTTTACCGTTCTGCCTTATTATGTTGCAAAGGCGGTCTTCACTGAAAGCGACTCTCTCTCTGATCTCTTCCAGACCATCTTCTTCTTCGTCCTTCTTCTTTCTTTATTTAACATGTAAAGACGGCGGTGTCGTAAATCAATAACAAAAGTGTGGGAAATTAAAAGCGGATTCTCCGCTCCCGCCGCCGCTTGTCGCTTGGTCCGCTGGCGTCCCGTCGAGATGGGCCATAGAGATTGTACAGAACAACTGCCTCTGAGACTGTGATAGGAGTGAGTTGTGAGCGTCCCTCATCAGATAGCACTCTTGACTCCCAAATCTACAGGCGGGGTGCCGGCATAGAACTTTTGTATCCGCTTTTTTTCTCTAGCCCTTATTATGTACCTGTTAAAAAGCTCTCTTAACATAAACAGCCTATATACGTCCCACTGCTGGGCACAGGCCTCCCCTCAATCAACCGGAGGGGGTATGGAGCATACTCCACCACGCTGCTCCAATGTGGGTTGGAAGAGATGTTTTTACGGCTAATAGCCGGGACCAACGGCTTAACGTGCCTATCTTACTTTTTCGGACAATCAGGTGATTCAAGCCTGAAAAGTCCTTACCAAACAAAGGACAGTGTCACAAAGTGATTTCGACAATGTCCCCATCGGGAATAGAACCCGGACCTCCAGATCGTGAGCTTAACGCTCTAACCACTAGACCACGGAGGCTGAAAAGCTCCCTTATTTCAGCTAATTATGCCAAAATCATATGTTTTCAATCGGGTGACAATTATTATTATGTAGTGCGTCCATTTCCTGATTTTCGTTTCTTCCACTGTTGATAAGTATTATAGGTGTCAAAGTAACTTTCAATTGAAAGAATAAAAATAAAGCAAGTTGAATTAGATTAAACAAGACTCTAACTAAGCCATCAAAGAGCAAAAAAGTGTTAAACTTGCTCCACGTGACGGGTGTGCACTCTACTCGTCTAATTAGAGTGGACAGCTCACCGACTCGTCACCTCCAATCGAATTTGACACCACCACGTATGTTTTCATTCCGGTGTTGCGACATTTAAAAAAGTTTTTTTTATCAGGGTCATGTTTAAGCGAGCAAGTAACGGACATGATAATCGACCGGCGTCGTTGCACCATAGTTTTGAGACACGGTTTTACTTTTGTTTTGGACATGTCTTTAAATTCGAGCTTGGGCTGAGGTTCGAAGCTTTGGTGGTTGAGACCCCGGCCAAGTAGTAAATGCCATCTGCGGCAAATCTACAATAAGTCACGTAAAAAAGGTGGTTGAGATGTCAACTATACCACCTCAGAAATCGTCCATTCAAGCTTTTTTTTGAGCATATTCTTAAGCATTCTTAAGTGGATTATAAAGTAGATGACCAACCTCATCAACCCCAGTGTCAGGGTTATTAATCACCTGCCAAAGGCCCTGGCATGACTCATGCAACGACTACGTACTTCCCCTAGTAAGTAGTAACCGGGACCAACCGGCTTAACGTGCCTTCAGACGATCAGCCTGTAATGTCCTAACCAAACTAGGGATCACAAAGTATTTTTGTGACATGTCTCCACTGGGATTCGAAACCGGGTCCTCCGAAGCGTGAGCCCAACGCTCAACCACTGGACCACGGAGGCCATTATCGATATCGGTGTGATTATCTTATTTTCTTCGGATAATCGGGTGATAACCATGTAACGTCCTAACCAAATTAGGGATCACAAAGTGATTTTTGTGACATGTCTACACCGGGATTCGAACCCGGGACCTCTGGATCGTGAGGTTATCGCTCAACCACTGCCCCACAGAGTCGGAAGGTGGCTGAAATCCCTTAAAACAAAGATATTTACCCACTTTTTCTGTGAAACGCATGTGTTTTGTTTCGGATATCAAGTACTTAAATACTGTGTCTCTTCAAAGGAAATCTCTACATCTTTGCCACTAGAAAACCATAGGTAACACAAGTAGGTACACGTATGTCGACTCTCAAATATCATTATCAGCTCCCAAGCAGGTGAAATACAAGAAACAATAAACGTTCATATCGTAAAGACACGTTATGTTTCTGTAAATCAAACGGAGCCGGGGCGAGACACTTGTTAAACTGCTCATAAAAGTCTACGTATCGACGCCTGCGCATATATCAGAGCTTTATGGCGGCTGGCCGATGGACGGCCGCGATTGGTCGGACGGTTGATGCTTTTTTGAAAATGGAACGACAGAGGTCAAGGACGAAAGGTCAAAGAAATGACGACAGTAATTCGGTGTTTAATGTTTTAATTATTGTGTTTCGTTAACTGTACTTGTAAAAATGTTTTTTTTTTCAGACGTGATGATGTTTATTCCTTTTTGTATTGCACCATCCCGCGCTCCAATACATAAAGTTATTTCACCCTAAGGTTGCCTGGCAGAAATTGCTGTTTAGCAATAAGGCCGCCTGTTGTGCCTATTTTATTTGTCTGTACATGTCCTGAGTTTATGTTTTGGTGCAATAAAGAATTATTGATTGATTGATTGTATATGTATTTGTATTTGATTTCTAACATGAGGAAATATTAGACTTCGTCTCAAAAGTGGATATTGTTTCCTGGTTACATTTGGATCTGCCTAAGCGATTTGAAAGCTCTTAGCGCTCCCCATTTGTCCGGCCAAGTAGCGAACGCTGAGGCAAACCTGGAAATATTCACGTCAAAAAGCTTCTGTCTAACCTTGATACCATTTCGCCGGTTCGTATTCTGATCTGGGATACCGTTAATCATACTGTTAGCATGGCAACTGAGGAACATTATAATGTGTCAGAATATAACTTGGAGTATGTGCATCCGTGGGAATGGAGCTCCATTGTTTGAGGAGGTGTGGGCCGCAGCGTTCTTGTCCGTTTGTTCCTCTTAACACAACTTTATGATTGAAGCTTTCTGTCCACGCGCCACGTAAATTATTCCGGATGATTACCGGAAAAAAAACTATCTTCAGACATTTCCTGTCCCTCAAACTATCTCCATACAAAATTTCATCTACATCGGTTCAGTAGTTTAAGCGTGAAAAGGTAACAGACGGACAGAATTGCTTTCGCATTTTAGGACTAAGGATTAATAGTAGCCACTGAGGTACACTTATTTCGAAAATAAATCTGTTCCACCTACATTTGTTTTAAAGATCAACTTGGTTTTAGAACACTACGCAACCAAAAAAATTTAAATGGAAAATCACCTTTAAATATGACAATCCATACCGAAACTAAGGATATATATCTATCACTTTCACACCAGTAACAAAATTTAAAGATCGAGCAAGAAAGACGAAGCTAGGTACTTACTTAACGCCTCAAATAGTGCCCGTATAGGCAGTCTCGTTCTATTTAGATTTTTTCCCACCTTATCGACGTGGCCATCGCATATGTGCCATTCCTTTGACACCATGCTACAGCTATCAATAATGTAGTGGCCATATTTGGAACGTTATTGATTTAATTACAATATTTGACTTGCAAATTGCCCGAGTTAACTGCCTACGGTTGTTTGTTAAAAATGTGCGTAAGATAGCCTGCAGGGCTGCATCTAGGTGGTGTATAGCGCAGTTTGAATATGGAATGACGCAAGACTTTTTTTTCACCTCACTCTGAATGCGGAGTAACGCGTGAGTTGATTTCAAAACACACTTAGTGTCGTTTTTTTATCATAATTTAATTGCCAATGGTGCTGATTTCATTTTATTTTAAGTTACATTGGCCCTGATTCCTGCAGATACCTGTCATTTTCTTATCCGCCAAAAAGGAAAGAGACGGATGATAGACAGCTCTTAATTTTAGGAAGAATGAGTAAATGAATGAATAACCCGGGCGAATCAAAAAGGTATCTCGCTAGTATGCAAACTGTTTGACGTGAGCAACATAATTCTGTCGGGTTATTGGTCAATGTAAAATTTTTAGACGGTTGTTTTAGAATTGTGCTTAAAATTGACGTGTGTTTCTTTAAATTTATGCTCGTCGATTACCCGTCCCTTTCCTTTTCGACGGATAAGAAAATTACAGACGTAACTTAAAATATAATTAGATGGTGTTTACAGGAATTAGCACTATTATATACTTGTAATATTTTGATCCGCCAAAAAGGAAAGAGTTGTTCAACAGACACAAATGATTAAATACTTAACCCTTTTGAAATGTACTCAAACGAACCTTGGCGTCATCAGGTCGCAACAATAATAGTTAAAAAGTACTTAATATTTAATTAGGTATATATACCCAGTTGGCTTTTTTAAATATTACACCGTTTATACTTTCACCAACGGAGTTCATCTCTGACTCCAAATTACATATTCAGTAAATAAAATAGCTTTTTAATGTAGCTTTTACAAGTCGATACCGTTATCGGAATACAAGTGGTCGTGCCAGTTTTGGAAAGTCATAAATACTGCAAATCAGATCGTGCGAATGAAAAAATTACTTGCCTCTTCAAAGCCTGGCGATTTGCCTTGCAAACAGAACTTCAAATGTAGATTTTAAGATTATTTTAAACTTAGCATCACGCCCCTAGCGCTGAAGATAGTATATACAATACTGTATATTTTTAAAATATTTTTTTGTTTTGTTTAATAACGTAGCATCACTCCCGTTCTGTTGAAGAGGTAGGCAGAGGTATATAGTGAAAAAGAAAATGAAAAATGTTTTATTACCAAAAAACAATACAATGAGGCACATAAAATAGGATGGGTACTTATATTAAAAATATATCTATTAGAGCGAAAAATAAGTATCAGAGCGAAGGGCGTGTTAAGTAGGAATATGAATGGGTGAGTATGGCAGTTTAGTGTATGCGAGTATAATAGTAGAAGTAATCATAACGATAATAAGTCTCATGTAATGGACGAGCCTATTCCAATAAACGGGCACAAACCTTGGAAACCACTAGGGAATAATCATCAAGGTCAAAGTGGAACAGTCGTCGGCGCTAAGTTTTGAATATCGTTTCTCACTGTACCGCGTGGTCGTGCGAACGTTAATACAGTTAGACGCAAAAATATTAACACGTTTTCGACTTTATGTTACAGCGTCTAGCTGAAAACACTTTTGTAGTTTGAACTGTAAATGAAAGCGAAACGATGGGTGATTAAGTAATGAATTTAAAAAAAGTTGGTATGTACAGTCATGAGCAATATCGTGTATCCACTTTAGAACCCTGTCGCACTATCATATTTGACATTTAATGAGACTTACGGTTTTATTTGTCAAAAACCGTAAGTCTCATTAAATGTCAAATATTGTAAGAAGTACAAATATTGTAGAAATTGTAATTACTAAATAAAGACAGAAAACAAACGAAAAACATTTACTTTTTTCTATTTAACTTAACTAGACATTTTATCACGTTTTTCCATGAAGTCCCAATGTGGTTTTTCAAACAAATTCCATAGTAATTTTGTGTTTTGACGTTTAGTAAAAAGTACTTAACTGATAGGAGCTCGGTGGCGCAGCGGTAAACGCACTCGGTCTGCGACTGTTGAAGTTAAGCAGCTTTCGCAAAGGCCGGTCCACAAAAAAAAAGTTTTCATCTCGAGCTCCTCTCTGCTGCATTAGCAGTCGTTAATAACCATCAATCCCAACTGGGTCGCATGATGGTTTAATGCCCGATCTCCCTATCCATCCATAGGGAAGGCCCGTGCCCCAGTAGTGGGGACGTTAATGGGCTGATGATGATGATTTAACTGATTTGACTAGTTTTCTTATATAAATAAAATATTTTAAGAGGTATAAAATAAGCGTCTGTATTTTTTTTATACTTATCCGAAAACTGTCATGTAGCCCATTAGTGCAGGGCGGGGAGATGTCATTCTATACATACATTCTTCATTCTATACCTATACGCTGATTCATTCTAAATGTTCTTCAACTAGACAGTTTTATAAGTGTCGAGCTTGAAGTTGTTTAGTAGCTAAATCAGGTTTGGAGTAAAGCATTCGAGCCATCAAAATACCAAGATTTCATAAACAAATAAGAGAGATGTAAAGATAAGGCTTCACCGGGGAATATCGTAAAAGAGTTGTCGGTCGTTTAAGATGGAAGTGATAACGCGATGTTATAATCGATTCGTGGTCCAACATATCGTCGAGTGGGCAATTGGGTGGTTTCCTAGGTCAAACATCAATTATGAAATTCTGATTACTAAATGTAGACATCTAAAGCTGACAAAAACGTTCTCTTTTTTCTATTTAACTTATTTATTATTTTAGTAAAGAATAATAACATGAACTCATCAAACACAAACCCGTTATTGAAAACCGCATCAAAATCGGATTATTAGTTTAGAAGATAAGTACCTAGTAAAGTAAAGTTGCTTCTATGCTGTTCTGGGAGCATATAAAAAACATAGAACACGTTCAGCTGCTTCTCTTCCCGGGCATGTCGTAAAAACCGACAGAGGGATTGTGTCCTCTAACATGATGGACTAATGTTATGGGCGATAGGCTGAT
The DNA here is from genome assembly GCF_024362695.1 of Pectinophora gossypiella. Classification (NCBI taxonomy): domain Eukaryota; kingdom Metazoa; phylum Arthropoda; class Insecta; order Lepidoptera; family Gelechiidae; genus Pectinophora; species Pectinophora gossypiella. Next base: position 863,602 of record NC_065433.1, read on the forward strand.
CCCTTATCACCATAAGGTTCATCATATCCATCTTTGGACTTCGTATCAACAGTGGCTGCAAGTTGTCTTTGATTACTTGTGGCTCTGCCCACCCCATTAGGGATTACGGGCGTGAGTTTATGTATGTATGTATGTATGTACCTAGTAACATTACTTTGCACAAACGCACACACAAACATCTCTCACCCTAAACGCATATACCTGCTCCGTTCCGTCGTGGGTAAAAATTATAATTATAAATGCGACATCTTGCCACGTTTTTCTGTGATTTCACAGGTTGCTTTTTATACAAATGCCATAGTAATTTCATCTTTTCACGTTTAGAAAAAACTGATTTCACTATTTGGAAACTATCCTAATATAATAATAAAAAAAAGATTCTTAAACTAAAACTGAAAATACGGGTTCTAAAAAGTATGAAACAAGAAAATACTATTTTTTCCAGAAATTCTTGCCTGTAATTAATAATGTGCATTTAATAAGTTATTTTATATATAACCCACAAATTATTCATAAACAGCCGATATACGTCCCACTGCTGGGCGCAGGCCTCCCTTCCGGTTGATTAACCTGAAGGAGTATGGAGCATACTCCACCAAACTGCTGTGCGGGTTGGTGGAGGCATTTGGGCTCGTAGCCGACTGCTTAACGTGCCTTCTGAAGCACGGAGTTATCTTACTCATAAACTTACAGTTGCGGACCGCTGTATTGTTTCAATGAAACATATAGTTCACAAAAATGATATTCCCATGGAGAATTTAATTGAATTTTACAATAAAATTGACATGAAAATGTGCACTTGAGCAATCAATCCGGCGGATACAACAGTAACTCCTCGGCTTGTCTCAGATCGGTTTCTTCAGCAGACCGTGAACCTATAAACTGTTTCGACAATATTTATTTACCTCTAAAACATCAGTTACAACCCCTTATAACTCCCACATAGAGTTGTAAATGCAACGAGTCGCGAAACGTGAGGTGCAACAACAAGTTTGTGGTTGCATATTTTTTCCCGCCATAAGCTCGCGTGACGTCACGCCCGGTGCGCCCGCGCATCGTGGCTGACGGATTAGCGCTATCAAACTTCACCGACTCACGCAAGCGGTTTTTTTGACACTAGATAGGTCATGTTGGCACTACTTAGTTGAAGTTTAGCAATGCGTGGCGCCCACCCACTGCAAGCGATGCTCTTGACTATGCATTTATTTCCAAGAAGGTACATTTTCATACATAATTAAAACACATAATAACGGGTTCTTACCGCGTCTAAAGTAGGGATATGAGACTCCCGATATTTCGACACTGTTGCAAGTGCCATGTTCATGTATGTCATCCCGTGATCATGGCACTTGCAACAGTGTCGAAATATCGGGAGTCTCATATCCCTACTTTAAACGCGGTAAGAACCCGTTATTATGTGTTTTAATTATGATAATAACCGCGTAAACTTAAAACAATAATAATAAACAATTTCTATTCTAGTCAATTCTACATATTATACAGAAAATCACGCAAGTAATCCGTAATGGGGTGGATAGAGCCACAAGTAATTTGCAATACAATAAAAAATACAACACAAAGAAATGATTACAAAATGTCACAAGAAGCACAATGACGGCCTTGTTGCTAATTAGCAATAAAGCACCCGAGAGATAACTTACGTCAATTTTCGAAGTTCTAACGTAACATAACACAAGCCCATGACTACATCCCAATTGGGGTAGTCAGAGGTACAACCATCGCAAGACGCACGTTGGTATTAATAAAGTAATCTCAGCTGAGACTATCCTCAAGATCATTCTCAAGTCCCCCCGTTTTTATTATAAGAACTGCCTCATTGACATGACCTCGAGGCCGTCTCGAAGCTGAAATTAGTTTTTTAATACTACCCTAAGTCCTCACGCCGGCCTGAGTTTTCTGTTAGACCAACGTGATAGGTCATGAGCCGTACGGCCGTCTATATGGTGGAGCCAACTGTATTAGTTCTAATATGAACTATAAGCAATATTTATAAGGACATATCGTGGTACTTAGATCACATTAGAAAGGATCCATAAACTCTTTGTCGGTTATGACTGGAAGATAAGCAGCTGATCGCGTTCTATGCTCCCAGCCGTCGCGGCACGACAATTCGACCAATAGACGCAGCGGATGCTATCTACGTGGATAAACCTCGAACGGCTATTGGTCAAAACTCTCGATATCCGTGAGGGCAGTTTAATATAAATGGTGACAATTGGCATAGAATAAGGAATACATATAGAACGGCAAGTCTCCGCTCCCCACCAGCGTTTGAGCTAGATTTACCTCACCCCCCTCGGTCTTACTTTAGCCTCCCATCGTATGGGCGTCTGACGTCACACAGATGCGTGTGTACGATAACGTCAATGTATAGTGTCTGTGTAAAACGAGGTTTTGTTTATGAAGCGTCCGGGGTGTGCCAGAGGGCTCTCTATGCACCAGTGGGTCACGCCGCTATAATGGACTAATAAAATATTATCCATCATCTAGAGTTCAAAGCTCATATAAACTCAGTAATTTTATGATAACATTTACCTAATGATTAGCGCGTGCTTAGCCAGATAACCCTTTGTGCCCTGCAGATAGGGAATTTGTCATGAAATGGTTTAAACGACGTATTTTAGTAGTAATAGTAGTGTGTACGTAGTAGTTAGTAGCATGTGGCATCCGTAATGATAGTAGGCATAATGCGAAAGTAAATCTGTCTGTTACAGTTTAATAGGCAAACTGCGTAGATACCTACTTCTCTCAAGTGGCTTGTGAAATCAATGACGGGCGTCATCACCTTGGTGTTAGGGTTACTATTGAGCCGGCAAAGCTTACGTAACGAACACATACTTAAGTAAATAGTAGCTGGGACCTTCCGAAGCACGGATCATCTTATTTTCGGTCAGTTTTCACCCCCTATTTCATGGGACTTCAACATAGGTGGCAAGGTACATCCCTGCCCACCTCTTTGAGAAAACAAGCGTGATGCTATGGGAATATTTTTCACACAGGGTAGCTCTCCCGGTCTTCTAAAGATTATAGGTATGTCTACGCAAGCACAGCAGGAGCTCAGATCATTTTCGATAAAGCGTATAATGGATGTTATTACTTCTTCTGTAATGTGGGTTGTAAGGTGAATTACCAACCAACCCTGGTGTCAGGGTTATTATTAAGCCGCCAAAGGCCCCTGACATGGCTCATGTAACGACTACTTACTTACATCAGTAAGTAGTAATCGTTTTCGAAGCACGGATCATCTTACTTTCGGACAATCACTTGATCAGCCTGTAATGTCCTAACCGAACTAGGGATCGCAAAGTGATTTTTGTGATGTGTCTCCTCTGGGATTCGAAACCGGAGCCTCCGGATCGTGAGCTCAACCACTGGCCACAGCCGTCGTTATTATACGTACGTTATTATTACTAAATACAATGAAATCAGTGGGTCTACACGTTACACGACTTTGAGACATGTTAATCGACCATTATGGCGATAATTTCGATAACCTCATTGTGTAGATATCAGCACTGAGTATATTACATACCTAATGTTTGAAGATGTTCGTCTGACTGGTACTCGTGTTGACTGACTCACTTCAAGTAAACTCTGTCAAATAGGTACTATCCTAGCCACATCTTTTTTTCCTATACTGAATTTGACCCACTTCTGAGCAGAATTCCACTTCTCCCTGCCCTGAGCGACCTCTAAAACGTCTCAAAACTGCAATATGAATTTCATAAAAAAAGTTTTTTTTATATTATCCAGTTCCAGAATTTGTGCCTGGTTAATGGCTATGGGCTTGCCCCCTATTTCATGGGACTTCAACATAGCTGGCGAGGAGTATACTACAAACATCTGCCTACTCCTTCGAAGGTACAGGCATGATGTTGTGTCAAACATTTTATTGCGAAGTTACTTGTGAAGTTCTGAGTTAGGACTTGTACAGTACCTTACACAGAAAATAACCAAGAAACGCTTTTAAGGGCCCTATCTCACTAGGACATCAAGTTGTTTAAAGCGTACTTCACCGGTGTCAACTTGGTCGCGCGATTTTACCCTTGAATCACTCGCTGGTGGCGCAACCATAGTGTACTAGTGAATTAGGGGCGTTAATAAATACGTAACTACACACATAAAGTAACGCCTTTCATACACAGGGACAGGTAATATACAGGTTAGTGACACCGTACGGAATACTCAGGGGGATGATTCAGAAATATTTAAAATTTAGAATAGTAAAAAAAATTGCGATGGAAAATTCCACGTGATATTTAACCCAGAATCACGGTTTGAATTATCCGTCTCAGTTTTCGGTATAATGTCTCTAACACCTGTACATACTTGTACGGGGTGTAAGTGATACCTGCGAATACTGAGGGGAATGATTCAGCTCATGTTTCTGAGTTAATATCAATTGGAATTGTTCATCGCAAAAGTATCGAATTTAAATTAATTAAATAAAACAAAAATGCCATGAATTATGAACCGAATCATCCCCTTCAGTATTCGGTACGGTGTGTTAGTGATAACTTACTCCTTGTATATTTTTGATATCACTTTCGCTTGACGTCGTAACACAGACAGGTCACGCGTTTGTAGTATGTCTTAACTAGTTTTTGCCCGCGGCTTCGCTCGCGTTAAATTCGGTGTAACACGGTTCCCCTTTCCTAGGGAAAAGTCCCATATAAAGTTTCGCCCCCTCTTTAAAGGGGTTGGCGGCAGATTTACACAAAAAATGACGCACGATTTCTTTTCAACTTCACCTTGAAAATTGCGGAATGCTCCATACAAACTTCCACCCCCCATTTTAGGGAAGTGGGGGGTTAGAAATACTCTGTATCCCTTTTACTATCTCCACTTAAAACTGCAATATGAATAATTATTAATAATAATTATGTGAATAATATGAATAATAATATGATATATGAATAATAATAATATGAATAATAATTATGTCACTTAATATTAATTTAAAAAATGTTCTACTAGAAAACAGATTCAGATTTTAGTTTTGTGCAATAAAGTATATTTGATTTGATTTTGATTTGAATTATTTCACTCGCTCCGTTTTGATGTACAAGGCGGACAAACGAACACACACACACACTTTCCCATTTATAATTATATTACTATGGATGTTTACGTTAGGCAACAAAGTATGATTACTTTATTTAGCATCTGATGGTAACATTATTTTGATATACAAGCTTAACGCCCGTAGTAAATCGAGGTAGGCAGACCCGTTGCTCGACGCGACTTGATTCGAAACAACCTTTGGTTGTAGAGGATTAAGAAGGATAACACCGGGTGAGAGCCTTCAGCGCTCCCCATTTGTCCGGCCAAGTAGTTAATGCCATCTGCGGCAAATCTACAATAAGTCACGTCAAAAAAAAGGGATAACGAGATTTTTCTTGCAGGTTGTGAGAAGCCCCGGCTATACAGGTCGTGAGAAGCTGCAGTAGTTTTAGGCGGATGAGACTTTCCTTATGTAAAAATGCCAATAGCGAGGGATTCAGGTCAACTTATCAAGCACTAGATTGTTTGCATTGTATTAAAATTTAAAGTAAATTAATCGTTCAAAAGTAGATTATACCTATTTTATGCTTTATGGGGCGGGCAGAACCGCAAACAGAAGACACTATGGATTGTCTTGGTATCAAAATTCTGATTGATTTGATGAAATATTCTTCCCTTATTCTCAAACTATCTCCATACCAAATTCCATCTAAATCGGTTCAGTGGTTTAAGCGTAAAGGTAACAGACAGAGTTACATTTGTTGTTAGATATACGATATACGAGTACGTTAGTCTTTGATGACAGTGGAGGAAGCGAGTGGAACTCCGTGTTCTCTGCCTACCCCAAAGGGAAATAGGCGTGGTCTTACATAACTGCCTATATACGTCCCACTGCTGGGCACAGGCCTCCCCTCAATCAACCGGAGGGGGTATGGAGCATACTCCACCACGCTGCTCCACTGCGGTTGGTGGAGGTGTTTTTACGGCTAATAGCCGGGACCAACGGCTTAACGTGCCTTCCGAAGCACGGAATCATCTTACTTTTTCGGACAATCAGGTGATTCAAGCCTGAAAAGTCCTTACCAAACAAAGGACAGTCTCACAAAGTGATTTCGACAATGTCCCCATCGGGAATCGAACCCGGACCTCCAGATCGTGAGCCTAACGCTCTAACCACTAGACCACGGGGGCGTGGTCTTATGTATGTAATAATACTAGTATTAGCGTGGATGTGATGTAATGATATCCTATTCAACACCAGCTCAGAGGCAATGAACCATTTACAGCTAATCTGAGACATTGATAACCCCAAGCGTTAAGACACGCTATCTTCATAATCGCTATGCACGTTCATTCACAACGATGCCTATCGTATGGGAGCAACCATTGTGTTCCGATCGTTGACCATAACTAGAAAAAATTTCAAATTTTTATATTAATACCGCCAAGTGTGAAGTTACCTTAGTATTCAGGGTTCCGCGCTTATATGAATGCGCAAGTTTTACGCGCTTTGAAGCGAAACTGGAGACGTTCGGCCAAAGAGTTAATGTCATCTGCGCCAAATCAAATAAGTCCTGTCAAGAAAATCTGTTAAGAAGCTTTCATGATCTAGAGTTTCAGGTTTGGTTCCCGATGGGGGCATTGTCGAAATCACTTCATAAGACTCTTCCTTGCTTAATTAGGACATTGCAGGCTGATTTACCGAAAGTAAATGCTTCTTTGCTTCGGCAAAGTGAGTTTTGGAGTCTTATCTTACTAGCCAATATTGTCCAACTGCTGGACAAAGGTCTCCTCTATATCTGTACCGGTCACAGTTGGAAGGAGATAGCACTACAGTGGTTATGTTTATAATTTTTATCATTTAAGGGCCGATTTCTCAATAGCCAGATAGCGTCCAATCGAAGAATAAAGTGTTCCCAATTTGAATCTTTACATATAAAAATCTTGCTGGTTTACTTATAAATAATTTATTTGCTGAGGAGCTCGGTGGCGCAGCGGTAAACGCGCTTGGTCTGCGATTGTTGAAGTTAAGCAACTTTCGCAAAGGCCGGTCATAGGATGGGTCACCACAAAAAAAAAGTTTTCATCTCGAGCTCCTCCGTGCTTCAGAAGGCACGTTAAGCCGTTGGTCCCGGATGCATTAGCAGTCGTTAATAACCATCAATCCGCACTGGTCCCGCGTGATGGTTTAAGGCCCTATCTCCCTATCCATCCATAGAGAAGGCCCGTGCCCCAGCAGTGGGGACGTTAATGGGCTGACGATGTTGATGATGAATTTATTCGTTTATGGAAAAATGAGCCCTAAGTTACTAAGCTTTATAGTGTAACCAATATACGAGTAGTTGGATGGGATATAGGTAAGGTTTTTGTCTTTAGAAAACGGATTCTTATCTGTAATATTTAGCTATTTTAATGGGTCACGCTACCTTGACTGAATATCTTCACACTGTATAATGTTATTAATTTATTTCGTCACTCTTGCATCTTGTTTGAAGAACATAGACATCCGTCCCACTGCTGGAAACAGGCCTTGTGGCATCCCCTAAATCAACCGGGGGGATATGGAGTATACTCCACTGCGTTGCTCCAGTAGCACCTGGTGGAGGTACTAACACCTAAACGTCCTTCTGAAACACGAAATCATCTTACTTTTAACAAACAATCCACAATGTTTTACTCAAAGGACAGTTTCACAAATTTCGACTATGTCCCCATCAGGAATTAAACCTGAACATCCAGATAAAGAACGCTTTGCCACTATGCAAATGTAGACGATGCACACCAGTGACAATGTCATCCAACTGGCACAAGATCCTTGTGAACCTGTAAATGTGATATTCTTATGCTCATTGTAGGTCATCAGTAATTTAAGAGTCACGCTCTTGTCGGTGTAGCATGATTGCTACTTTTTGGGGAAAAAATAGGGCAGTGGTTTCCCTCTTGCCTTCCGCCCCGCAGTACTCTGTCTGACGCAAGTGGGATGGCGCCCAGAGTAGTCTATTACAAAGCCATAGGGTGAATTTCAACAAGTCTCATTTTTTTATCATTTCGGTGAGATTTTTTATTTTAATACTTTTCTTCACATATTTGACGACAAATAAAACTTTAACCTATTTTGAATTATGTGCGTGAGTGGGCATCAAATACGATCGAAACTTACTGAGATATTTAAAATTGAATTTTTATGAGTCCACTGAAATTATAAGTACCCACTGAAATGATATAAATGTACACCGAAATGATATAAATGTACACTGAAATGATAATGAGTCCACTGAAATGAAATTAACCCACCGAAATGATACAGTCAAGAAAAATTGTGCTGCTTAGCTAGGGTTCCGTACAAAGTGAAGTTCGATTTATACATAAATAGCCTATATACGTCCCACTGCTGGGCACAGGCCTACTCTTAATTAATGGAGCATACTCCAACACGTTGCTCCACTACGGGTTGGTGGAGATCGATTTATACATTCTTAGATAAATAGTTCAATACTTGCTAAATAAAAAATAGTTTAATACTATTTACTAATAGTAATAGATTGTTGTTCGTTTCTTTCATCGAGCAATAAAAATGCATTTAGTTGTTGTCAATATGTGGAGCCGTGGTAGCCTAGTTGGTAGAACGCTTGCCTCTCACTTTGAGGTCGCAGGTTCGAATCCAGCACAGGCCTAAACCAGTGATTGTCGAATTTATTTTCAAATTCATGTTTAGATCAGAAATTATTGTCACATGCTCAGCGGTGAAGAAAAACATCGTGAGGAAACCCACATTCCCGAAAATTCCATTTTCGGAGGTATGTGACCTAATGTGTATTGGGCTGGTTTCCCCTTCGTGGGTTGGAAGGTGAGACAGGCAGTCGCTTCTGTAAAATACTGGACCTGTCAAATCTTCAAGTTAGGTAAGCGGACCCTGTGAAAAATCGGGATAATGCTAGGGGGATGATGCTTATTGTCAATGTCTTTTTTGTGGCTATTATCATTGCTTCTTTATTACTTACCTACATTTTTTTTAAATAATATAGGTTCACGTAGGACCATAATCTCACCTGATGGTAAATGACGATGTGGTCTAGGGTGGATCACACTTACCTAGCAAATGCCTATTCACCCTAGTCTTGAAGTCTCCTAGATTATAACGAGTTGGAAGTTATATCCATACCCAAGACCTCGAGATGGTTGGTAATTCACTCCGGAAAGTCCCAGTCAGGAGGAAAGGACTCCGTTTTGCGGTGAACAGACACGCCTGGATCATGGAAGCGTTGAGTCCAACCTACTTGTTGTCACCCCAGTCTGAGACGGACTTAAGGGGCAGTTTCACACGATTCACAAGATCCTCTCTGAGGGCACTATCATCTCTGGTGCTTACGCGTGCATTGGACATGTATCTCTCCGTCACTGTGCTATCGTCTGCAAGCCTAAAGATACCGGGCATAATCAGCAGATCATTGGTAGAAAAAACGTGGCGGAGAGAACAGATCCCTGAGGGAGTCCGGCATTAATAGCATGTAGATCAGACAAGCACCCATCAACTACTACCCGAATCAATCTATCCCTATCTATCCAATTACATAGGTTAGAAGGGATCCTGAATATATCAAGGGACACAACAAGATCCTCGCCTTGATTCTAGATTGCCTCACTCCATAAGCGTGTAGCATACACAAGAAGAACATCAGTTGACCTATATCTGAGTAAATTGTTGGCTTCAAAGTACGCCAGGAGGCGGTTGTTCAGGATTCGCTCCATTGTTTTACAAACAATGGAGGTTACCGCGATGGGGCGGTAGTTAGCAGGGTTGGTACGAGTGCCTTTTTTGGGCATACACTGTACATTGGCAAGGTTCCATGGTTTCGGGAATTGTCCTGAACCCAGAGAGAGCAGGTAGAGGCGTGTCAGTAGGAGACTATTCAGGTGCACAGTTCCGCAGTACTATTGCTGGGATATCATCTGGACTACTAACCTTATTCACGTCTAGAGTGCGAAGCATTTTTATACGGCAGAAGTTTGCTTCGACCGATTTGACTAGCGGCTAAAAGGTTTTACTACCAGCTCAGTCAGTTTGGCATCAATTTGGCCCATATTGTCGAAACGTGCCCTGCGCATTGTCTTCTTGCAAGACTTTGTAGCGGTATTCAGGGAATTTGTCAGAGCCCGCATGTTAGGAGGTATATTAGAGCTTCTGCAGTAGCATACTCCGCGATGTACCATGAGCGAGCCTTATCGTCAGATGATATGTCAGAAAATGGGATAGAGTATTCCATTGCCTGACAACTAATATGGCATCTCCGCAGCTCGTCGAGTCTTCTGAAGAAAAGCAAAGCTCACGCCAAGGATAGGATGCGAAGAAGTGCCGCATCTCATCCCAATCTGCTAGCGTGTGTCACCATATTTGCCTCGATCCTCTGGAGCTAGAATCAGGTGGGGAATAGACAGACACATATCTTACCAGACAATGGTCGAATGTTCCCAAGGGGGAAGTCACTGATAGAGATTGATATTGGTCCGGATCAGTTATCAGCTAAAGGTCCAAGCAGTTGGCGCTATAGTTAGCAACGTCAGGTATCTTTGTAACGCAATTCACCAGATGTGAGAGATTTTGCCACACATGGCAAAAGCTTGCGCCTCTTTGCCAGCATTGTTGGTCTTCTGGAATGGGAACAACCACTCTTGCTGGTGGGCGTTGGAGTCCCGGAGAAGAACAAGTTGCGCTGAGAGATACCTCCACCGTGCCAACTCCACTGTCCTACTGAGGTAGGTGAATAACCTGGTTGTTTCAGAGTTACCGCTGTGCGATCGGTAGACACTGGTGTAAACTATTTTATCCAGGCCAGTGTCCACCAGGATCTAAAGAATGGATAAGTCTGGGTATTCAAGGTTACCGAGAAAAGCAGAAAGAGGAGTTTGATAAAAGGTTATATGACGTTTTCCAATCACCCAAAATGGTTTTGGAAAACCATGAGATTATCTCGAGGAAAAATAAAATAGCTCCACAAAACTGTTAAAAAGGCCCTTAAAACAATACCTAATTCGAAACTAAAATTTAACACACGGATCTCTAAAACTTAACGATTTTATCATTTCAGTGTTACTTATCATTCCCATGGACTGTTATTGGCATTTCAGTCCACCGAATCCACCGGAATGATAACACCGAGATGATAAAAAACAGGTTATTTTTGTATAAACTGTGAATTTAAATAACTATCGAAAAATCGACACTTCTCAAACAAAACAGTACTTGCAGCCGATTTAACACATCAATATGAAATAAATTGAACCAATCTAACACGAGTTATAATGGCTACCGAAATGAGTTTTTACTGATTTTTTTTTGTCCCCCTATCACCGAAATGATAAATTTCTTTTTTTGGCGGGAAACCATTACACGCTGTGACGGGTATGTTCACGTCTAGCGGTCGAACCGAACCAATGCGAGGTGTTGGCAGGTAAGGAGGTGTTATAGACGCAATGTTGACGGAGTTATTCTACCAAAAATTACTGTCCTCTGAAATGATAACTTTTTTTCGGACAAAATTTAACTGCCTGTCAAATGTATGAGAAGGAAGGTAAACAGACAGAAATAGTTTTTGTTGTTAGATTATTTAATAATTTAACGAAATTCTATCAATTTAAATCCCAATAATAGAAAATATTTGTAGAGCAAGACATTTTATAAGCGATAATGGGTTACGGACAAGCTACCGAAATGATAAAATGACACTTTAAAAAATTTTTTCAGCGTGTTACAGTTGCTGAAACTGAATGATTTTTTTTGCCAAGGTAGAGGACTACTTACTTTACCCAGAAAAAATATTCAAAATCATTTAGCAGAACTTTGCACTACCGTTCTCAGCCAAGACAAGTTTTTTTTTTCGCTTTTGCAATTCACCCCATACTAGGACTCATGTGTTCCGCCTCTGAATAATACTGACAGTTACTGCTACCCTCTGTCAGGTTCCAGGTTACAGTCCCTGTGACTTGCCCCTTCCGTCCTGCATTCATTGTAGGTGCAAGATCAAAATACGGTTCAAAACATATGCCTGTCGCGTCCAAGGCCGCGTTAATATAAATCAAGATTATTCCAAATGAGATCAAGTGGGTGCCCTAGATCTGAACCGAGACAAGCCAGGACTGTCGTCTAATGTGGCTGGAGAACTAGCTGTATCTAGATCTGTCTATAGAGACCACCTAGAAAACAAGACACGATGATAGAGAGACAAATGTTGTGCAATATTGCCGTCGCGGGTTGATAAAGCCGCCGCCATATTAAGGTCCATATTACTTCGTTGGAAATATATAAATCATACCGTATCAGCTAAACTATACCCTGACGTCACGCGACGGGCCCCCGGAATAAGTTGTTTATTAAGGATAGTTTTGCTTGTAGTTGTACAGGGGGGTTAAATGGCCACATTGAAGCAATTCGTCTGCAATGTTGGAGAATATTGTTTTGTTATCCAGTTGTTGGAGAATACTGTGTTCTTGAAGAGTTCCTTGCTACCCTCTCTTCACCAATAACGACATAGAGGCGGCCAATAAGCTCGCGGCAACAAACACTACAGTGTTGACCTCGGACCCCGATGCAGGCCCCGCTGGCGTGGTCGACGATTTCCCTCATTCAGCGCTTATCGCTATCGGCCCGCGAGAGTCTATATATAATTCGCGTTTAACTGGGCACATATAGGTTTGTTGTCTTAAATTTTGTACTTACCGGATGGCTCTCAGTTCTACAAAATAACACCCAATACTTACAATGTTTAAGGCAACAGGCCTGAGGATGCCCAGTTGGGCGCGAACCTTGGCTCAGGGCGTCGTCTGAGAGGAAAAATATTTAAAAGAATTAATTGACCCTAGTGATTGGATAGCTATAAGCGCTGATTAAGGGAAATCGTCGATCACGCCAGCGGGGTCGGTATCGGGCCCTGAAGTGTGGTTTTGCGCATCCCATTTACCGTCTGCATTTAATTAAGTTTAAGTACATATATTTTCATACATAAACGACCACATGCTTACTTATGTGTGAAAATGTAATGTCTGCGCAGTTTCAGACCATCTAACTATTGTTAGTTAGGTACAAACATGGTTGTCTGTGGTAACTAAGTTCAGTTTACGTTGCAGCTTTGCTGAAACTGCCTCGGTAGCAGAGAGGCAATAAAGTAGTCTTGTATTAATCTAGTGTTTCGAAGTATACCTAGATGTAGCTAGATAAACTTTAGTGTTTCGACTGACTCAACGATAAATAGACTTTAGATAAGCAATTATTATCATCATCAGCCCATTAACGTCACTGCTGGGGCACGGGCCTTCCCTATGGATGGATAGGAGATCGGGCCTTAAACCACCACGCGGGCCCAGTGCGGATTGGTGGTTATTAACGACTGCTAATGCAGCTGGGACCAACGGCTTAACGTGCCTTCCGAAGCACGAAGGAGCTCGAGATGAAAACTTTTTTTTGTGGTCACCCATCCTATGACCGGCCTCTGCGAAAGTTGCTTTACTTCAACAATCGCAGACCGAGCGCGTTTACCGCTGTGCCACCGAGCTCCTCGACAATTATATCAAGTACTTATTTCTGCATGACGTATATAAGTAAGGTATATAAGTTGATCTAAAGAATTTTCCATGGATAGGAGGACCTGACAGCCTCCGTGGTCTAGTGGTTAGAGCGTTAGGCTCACGATCTGGAGGTCCGGGTTCGATTCCCGATGGGGACATTGTCGAAATCACTTTGTGAGACTGTCCTTTGTTTGGTAAGGACTTTTCAGGCTTGAATCACCTGATTTTCCGAAAAATCAAGATGATTCCGTGTTTCGGAGGGCACGTTAAGCCGTTGGTCCCGGCTATTAGCCGTAAAAGCACCTCCACCAACCCGCAGCGGAGCAGCGTCGTGGAGTATGCTCCATGCCCCCTCCGGTTGATAGAGGGGAGGCCTGTGCCCAGCAGTGGGACGTATATAGGCAGTTTATATAGGAGGACCCGGTGGTGTAGTGGTTAACACGCTCGTCCCGGCTTGACAAGAACTGCGGGTTCAAGTCCCGTCCGAGTCAGATTTTTTTTTCGATTTTTCTCTTTGTAATGTAAGGTATATGTTAACTGTTGTATGGCTTACCGAGTGAGACTCCTCAGCGCTCCCGATTTGTCCGGCCAAGTGGTTCATGCTATTTGCGGCTAATCTACAGTAAGGTAAAATGTTGAAAGAGAGAAGAAAATAACTTCTGTCTTCTATGATGACTTGAAATCAGAAAGTAGAGTCTCATATATTTAGGTTAGGTTAGTGGACCCTGAGTAAAACTATGATGATGGTGACCTAGAAGCGAATATGAAAAAAGAACGCGTCCAGCTGCTTATTTACCCGGGAATGACATTAAAATCTACAAGTTGTGTTTATTGTTACATAATTCCTACTAACTTGCGAAAGTAGGCTCGCACCCAGTTAGTACATGGGGCCTAAACATAGCTGGCGAGGAGCGAAGTGAATGGACTATACACCACTGCCTACCCATTTGGGGATACAGCTGTGATGCTATGCGAAAATAACTCTGTCTCTCCATTACGCTTTGACGCCAAAACTACTGAACCGATTTTGATGAAATTCGGCACAGAGATAGGTTGGACCTTATGGAACAATATAGGATAGATTCTTAAGTCAAATTCAGTGGTGCTTGCGACAAGTTGGTAAAAACCCTGCCCCGCCCCACTCGCACCCCACTAGTTATACCGTGACTTTTCGTAAGAATCTGGACCTTAACTAGATAAGTGTGGGTACGAAGCCCTAACGACCCGGACTCGCGATAACTCCGTCTGGGCCACGCGTGACTCCGGTGTTTGTTTATATACGACCCGTGCTGTCCGCATTGCGTTACCGACAACACTTTGATCGGCCTACGTCATACACAAAGATAGTATTCTTTGGACGATAACGTACTGTCTATCATTACTTAATACTCACAAGCTTCTCTCCCCGCGTGGCCGATTGGTAAAACTTTTCACTCGATATTTATAACTTTTGTCATAGAATGAATAATGATTTAGAATGGTTACTCTTCGCCACGCACCAATTCGTATTTTCTATCTTTTCTCTGCCTCTGTCTCTGCTGCGCTCGACTCTGTCCGCGGGGACTCAGTTATCGCGCCCGCTATTTTCCACTCCCCTTTTCTTCCGCGATAAAAACTATGTCCTCTCTTAGATCAAACTATCTCCGTACTTACCGTACCGTACCGTGTGAAGCACATGATTGTCTCGCCACGAAATATGAACTTACGAGAACAAATACTGCGAGCCGTGCGGCGCATGGCGTGTGGGGAACATGCCTCAATTAGGTACCTATAGTTTTACACTGAAGTCGCAATTTACTGATTTCACTTGCAATAGTTAAGTACGAACACGTTACGAACGTAATAGAAAACATGTTGAGAATGAATACCAATTACCACGTTTAAATGTAAACAAATAGATAAACACTTTCAGTTATAGACGTAAAAGCTGTATATAGTATAATATGAACGATTGGAAGCAACGACTCGATTAATTAATATGTAAACTACTACATTGTAGACCCATTAATAAATGCGAATGACAATTTGCATGTAAAAATACACTAATACACCATAGTTTACTACGATCCTTATCATAATTACTTTCATTAGCGTTACATTCACTTAGCGATAAACCTAGAGTTGCAAATAGACAGACAGATTGCACATAATAATATAGCTAATGGTGTGGATAGAACTTAAGCAAATTGTAGCCGCTTTTGGTACAAAATCCTTAGATGAATAATGTATGATGCACTGTACAGTTATCAACATTGTGCTTAAGGTACATGGATCTATGCAGTCTTGTACGTAAGCTTCCTCTTCTCCTCCATTTCCAGCGGCCCTCTGCATCCAATCGTGGTCTGTATATCTCCGGATGCCATGGTTACATCGTCCTGGAACTCTGTCTCTACCCTGTGTGCTCGCTCTGGGTCTCTATTTCTGGGTTTTCCTGGCTCAGTGGCAACTATCCATTCTAGCGATGTGACCCGCCCGTGTCCACTTCCTTCTTATGTCCACTTTCTTCTAGCGATAGCGGTGACCACGTCTTGACTTTTTGTCCTACTTCGTCTCTTTTCATTGGTTTTTCGGTCTCGCGGCGATCTTCCGAGCATGCGCTCTCCGTCCCTCTCTGTGTTAATAGGTGGTAAACCCATCTGTCTTTCTTTAAACGGGACAAGCTTTTTGAGGTTGTTCCATTTTACGACAACACATGAAAATGGTGACGTCACTATTTTTACTTATCTTGGACGAGTAGTGTTGGCATCGGTAGCTATTGTAGTAAAGCTATTATTATATACTCTGCAGGTATAGTATACAGACGTGTTGTATTTGTCTTTATTAATTGTTTTAAATTTGTTTTAAGATGATTTGCCAGTCGTAAGTCTGCCAGTCATATAACGCGTCGTTACTTTTCATTGCATTGTTGTTGAGTGATATATTGTATTAAATTATATTTGAGATGATTTTTAATAAACAATTATGTCTCTGGTTGTTAAATGTTTGTGTTTGCAGAGCATTAAAACAGGACTATCCATGGTTGTCAGATTAGTCTGAACGCGAATCAAACCCGGTCCTCTGGTTTGCCAATCAAGGTATCTAGCCGTCACTGAAAGACATGGAATTTCGTAATAAATAAATAGAGCGCAGTTTCATAATTCGAACACCCCGGAAGTACGAACGTATCACAACCCACACTGGGCGTAGAGTAAGCATATGTCGCATATCATGTTACTCGGTTTGCAACAAATTGTGATATCTGACGAGGGGACGAGGGGCGCGCGCGGCGGGGGGCGTGCGTTGTGTTTGCAAATAAACACCCGGCGGAGTCCCGCGGTTTCCGGACGCGTATCCGAACGTTCTGAGGCCGATGACAATAGAGGTAGCAAGCTAGGTGACACAATGCCGGCCAGCGGGACGCCACGCGCCCGTTCTCACGTGAAATAGGAAATACAAACTCTATGGGAATTCGGCATTCGCAGCTCCGCGTTTCGGTCGTGATTATTATTCTACTGCGTAACGGTTAATTATGAATATGTTTATTTTTAATTTTTACTAGCGGTCATTCTTTTTTATTTCTTTTAACGCCATGTTTTTAGACTCTGATGGATTAGTGAACACTCGTGATTCATTGTTGACTGATATAGAACTTTGTTTACACTTTCACAAACAATGTTGGTTTTCGTTTGACAATGGCATAATTTAGTCTTCATAGAAAAAAACTTCAAGTACTTTCCGTCTCAATCAAACAGCGGAGGTCAAAAGCTGCCATGGAATCGTAACAATAGTAACTAAAGCTTTACTAAACAAAAACTTACAAACAAACACGAAATAACACTCGACTAAACTCTTGACGTCCGTACTTGACAGTTACGGCACTAAAATCAAAATAGACACTCTACGTATATTATTTGTCCAAATGCAACAAGGACTTTCCACCCTTTCTGTTTGACAGGGGCATGATAAAAAACCTTTCAAGTGCTGCCATATTGAAAAAAGATGTAGGTAGATATTATTTTTATTGTTTAAGGGTCGAATTCTCAATTATTGAGAAACTTTATCGTAGAATAAAGTGTTCGAAGTGTGAATTTGTTCATACAAAATGTTGCTATAATATTTTTTTTATTAAATTTTGTTATTTAATTTTTGTAAATAATTAATAATTTTTCATTCTTTGATTTTGTTTTTGATCATTTATTTAATGATTTTTTATACCGATTTTTCAACATTTACTATTTTGTTTTTAAACGAGCGTTATTTCAGTCCTGTTTCATTGACAAAAGGTAACATGTCAAATGTCAATCCCATACACTATTATCACTGTCATAATCGTTTGCAATTTGGCTAAGGATAAATGTGTGACAGCAGAATAGATAGAACTGTGTTATAAGATTATTTTTACTTTACCTACTATTGAGATTGGGTCTAAAATTATCAAATAGAAATAGAACGTCATAAAAAAACATGTCTGTTTATTATAATTTATGGAAAATAAATGTTAAAAAAGACCGAGCAACATTGTAATTGTTATATTGGTGGCAGACCAACATTGATGTGCTATGAAGCGGAAAATCGTATAATTCCACCAGTTGCCAACTATGTGGGGAACGCGTAGGGGAATTGTTTAAAAAAATATACGGAATCACCTATTTTTTTTCATATTTCTTAAAAAGGCATTCTGGTTGTTCACTTTTTAATGTTTTTACGTGTTGTGGTTTTTGTTGGATTACGCATTTGGTTTGAATTAATTTATCTCTGAATTTAGGGATGTTAATATCGCAGGGTCAGAAGCATTTTTATGCGGGACTAGTTGTTAATTCATTCATAGATGATATTTTATTTATTTATTAGTATTGCCACATAACAGCCTCCGTGGTCTAGTGGTTAGAGCGTTAGGCTCACGATCTGGAGGTCCGGGTTCGATTCCCGATGGGGACATTGTCGAAATCACTTTGTGAGACTGTCCTTGTAAAGACTTTTCAGGCTTGAATCACCTGATGCAAATGCAAATCCGGTGAGTGCTCATGTCTACCCTGAACTTGCGTAGGACTGATTTCCTGTGTAATAAGTTACCTTCTTTTTAAATATAATAGGCTCACGTTTGACCACAATCTCACCTGATGATAGTGACGGTGTGGTCTAGGACGGATCACGCTTACCTAGCAAATGCCTATTCACACTAGCCTTGAAGACTCCCAGATTATAACGAGTTGGAAAAAACAGACGACGACAGACAGTTCCAGACGTTTGCAGTTCGCATCAAAAAGGAAGAGGCAAAACTCTTACTGCGGTTTGGTGGTATATCCACAACACAAGGATGAATTGCCTGCCGACATCTAGTTGTCTGTAGATAGAATGGAGTGCGTACCTCGTATGTATTGATTAAAATACTTGCTGCAGAACTTAATTTGAGCTGTATATTGAATTTTACCGTTCAATCGTTCACCAGGGTTGATGAGGTTGGTAATTCACCTCACAACCCACACGATAGAAGAGAAGACCGTTCAATAAGTTACACTATCAACAAATAAATAGTATTTAATAACTATAAAGCCAAACGGGAGGAGAACGACTTTGAATAAGAAATCTCGGAAAACATTTAATCTCAGATTAGCCCCCACAATTGTGTTGTTTACGAATATATTTTGACCTATAAATGCTTGCGCGCCATTGTATGAGCAGATGGTACGGTAGGAAGTGGGCCACTCTTTTTTCAAATTTAGGGTTCCTTCGGTAATAGAGATACCCTAGTTACTTGCCTTCAACGCATTCACAAGCTTTACCGGGAGCGTTTTGTCGGTATCAAAGCGGCATTTTTGTGATAGGTATTTGTACGAAACCAACACAGAAATGAGGGTGCGATGCAGCGCGTTTACATGCAAATTTTCATATCATACTCAATTTTTCAAAATCAAAGTTTGACTGTATAATGTTGACTATAATGATACTAACTAATCAAAGATAATTTTGACTTTGAATCAGCAAGGCGTGTAGACGGCGCGAACCTATTAACTAAAATAAGATCATCAGAGGATATTTCCTGTGTTGTTAGTTATGTGCAATAAATATTGTGTGTTGTGTAATTATTGTGTACATACATACATAAACTCACGCCTATTTCCCACTAGAAGCAGAGACTATGAGACTATGGAATTCTATTTGCTTCGATCCTGACACACTTCTCTTGTTTCCTCCACATTCATCACTCGTTTCATACACGCACGCTGGTTTTGAGTATATTGTACTAAACGTTTTCTAAGGACATCTCCAAATTGTATTGTATCTCTAGCCATTTCATTTCGTGCAATTTTTCCCTAACCTGCGGGACCCGCAACGGCGCGCGCGCTCGCTCCTGCCCATTTTTTCATATTCCACATTGTAAATTCGTAAATACGGGTCATAGCACTGAATGTAAGGATTTGACAAATGAAGGATGACAATTTTATTGTGTGGTTTTGTGCCTATTGTGCAATTGACGAGTGTTGGCAAACCGTTGCTGCGACAATGCTAGCTTTATTTGTAGAGACTTGATATTTTCTTTTACGGGTGTTCGTGACTCTTGTGTTTGAACACAGAATAAACTGATAATACGCTTGATTGAAGATCTACGTTTGCCTTAAAGAATCATCTCCCTAACGCTATCCCATTTTTCTTAAAGTTCGCTTACGTAACCTGAAGGTTTGACTGGTCGGGATTTTTACAGACCGTTCGACCCGAAGAGAAAACCAGCCCAATACAGATTAGGGCATACTTCAGAAATACATTTCTGCTGTCAAGACAAATTGGTGTGTTCTATATTTTTTATTCGCTCCCAGTCGAGCATAGAAGCAGGAATCATTAGATCCAAACACGCGGGAATCAAAACAAAACAACAATAAAATACTTAGTTCCGAATTTAAATTCTGATACACGACAAATCTAGTAATTGATGAACATGGAAATTAGTATTTAGTATTGGAAGTTGCGATGTTTGTCGAATGTCTGTCCTTCCAGCCCTCGCGGCACGGCAACTACGACCAATATTAAGTGCAGCAAATGCTATCTACGTAGATAGACGTCGTACGGTTATTGGTCGAAGCCCTCGATACAATTCGTACCGCGCGCGGCGCGGTTGCCGTGGTACACAAATTAATTTAATCCAGTGCTCTTGTGAAATATTGTCCTGTACTTAAAGTTTAAGAATGCATGTATTGTAGTATCCAGCTAAGGTATCAAACTATGCCGTAGGAAGTCTTCTTCTTTGCGAGTCGATGGCGATCGATACTATATTTTTTCTGACCAATAATTGTCCACGCTTATGGCATTGTCAGTGGCTTCGTGAAGGTATTTAACAGTGCAGGTGTTAGTATCAATAAATAATAATATGCCTATTAATTAATTTGATAACACCCTTATTTCATTAAGTATAATACGTTTATTTCAATCCAGGCCACGCTCTCTTTCGGTAATAAAGTTATAGGTAGTCAAAATATCCCTTAACGCTAAAAACTTAATCTGGGTATAAAATTCCGAGGCCTTAACTTAAAAGGTAAAGATAACACAGCAATTAGAATTTACGATTAATCAAATTTCCTAATCTAACGTTGACTCCATTAGACGCCTTAAAACAACATTTCAACCGGCACCATTTTGTCATAAAAATTAAGAAAAAAAATAACGTTATTTTTATATTGAAAGCCTTTCAACGTTATCGAGTCGGTGTAATAAAACTGTAGAACGGTAGGAGACACACAGAAAAATAAAACGTGCGTAAAGATAAGTTTTGTAATAGCGTAGAATAAACAATACTTAATAGGTACAAGTACTGCCGTCGGGGAAGGCCACGAAAAAGATGGCGCGACGAGTTAGACCGCTTCTCGAAATGGTGGCACGCACATGCTGGGGACAGGGAGGAGTGGAAGAAGGGAAGAGAGGCCTTTGCCCTGCAGTGGCACATTGCGCGCTATTAATAATGCACGCCTTCCAAAAGTCCGGGACTCCATAGTCCCGAGATATGGAAATGACAAACATAATAATAATAATGGGTACAGTAAGAGACAGCTTGTTAATCTTTCATTATAATAATAATATCTAATATTATAAAGTTAGTGATTATTTAGAATACCTATATGAATGCATGGGATTAACTGTCTGAGAACTGATATTAGGCAGCTAAATTACTCAATTGTATAACAATATTATAAGTTTTTTTTTAAAGAACGTCTAGGGCCCTGTGCCGAGGCTTTTCTTGCAGCTTCTTTTCCCCGGCTATGCAGGTTGTGAGAAGCTGCAGTATTTTTAGGCGGATGAGCCGTTCGTTATGTAAAAATTGTCGATTCAAAGTGTAACTATGTTACCTACTGAATAAAGATATTTTTGAATTTGAATTTACAACTTTCACATACATACAGATAATGCCTATTGGGGTCTTTGGGGTGACAAAAACCCCTTAGAAACCCACCTGGAGGTTTAAAAATCGAAGCAAATCATCTTAAAAAGTAATACTGGTATTTGACATTTGTTGGCAATGCGCATTTACTTTATAAGCGCAAATGTCAAATTGTAATATTGGTTTTTTAGATGAATTGCTTCGATGTGGCCATTTTAACCCCCTGTTAGCGCAAGTTGATGTTGCATTGATCTGTTGCAGGTTCTGGGTGTGATGTTGACGATGTGCGATGTGCGTCCGTGCTTCGGAGGGCACGTTACGCAGTCGCTGCTGCTATTTACCTTAGTAAATATGTAATCGTTACATGATTCATTTCAGGGGCCTATGGCGGTTCAATAGTAACCCTGACCCCTCAATCCCACACAACAAAAGATCATGCGATAATTAGATTTTACCACTGACTATTCTATTTGGGCATATGTTTGTGAGGTTATATAAAGGCGAAAGGAGAAGAGGCGACGGAAAATTCCACTTGATATCAACTCAGAATCATGTTCTGAATCATCCCTCAAAGTTTTCATCCAGTAGTAGTAGTTTTGTTTTCTTTTTTATATATACAGGGTGTTAGTGACATCGTAACGAAAGTATAAAAAAAAAACTAAAAAAAACATGAATTTTGCGACGGAAAATTCCACTTGATATTAACTCAGAATCGCGGTCTGAGTCGTCCCCCTCTGTATTCGTTACGATGTCACTAACACCTTTGTACATACAGGGTGCGTCAATGATTTATTTGTGAAGAATTAATATAGGTAGGTACATAATTTTAAATCTGTCACCGCTCTACTATAGCCTCTGATTAGAAGCTCAATTTGACAGACGGAGATAATTTTTGGACGTGTGATAGGTCTCAACTAGATTAACTACCTTCTCAATCATTCCGTGTGACCGAATTAAATCTATTTAAGTGTGAACGTACCTTAGTTTTGATTATGTAATCTTGAACATGTTGGAACGCAGTTCGCCCGTCTTTGTCAACAACTTAATACTTAGGTACGTCTCGGTAGACATCATTATCATCATCAATTTAAGAGCCACGCTCTTGTCGGTGCAGCATTTTCCATGCTACTTTATAGGAAAAAATAGGGCAGTGGTTTCCCTCTTGCCTTCCGCTGTCTGACGCAAATGGGATGGCGCCCACAGTAGTCTATTACAGAGCCATACTAGGACTCCTGTCCTCCGCATTTGCATAGTACTGACAGTTACTGCTGCCCTCTGTCAGGTTCCAGGTTACAGTCCCTGTGACTTGCCCCTTCCGTTCTGCATTGCCGTACCGATGGCTCCCATCTTCGCCTCTGCAACCGTTGAGGTCTTCACCCGTATCCCTGGGCAAGGGTTCTACGTTATACCCCGTAGGTCTGGGTGTCTCAGTAGACATACATAACTAATGTGGCGCAGGGGCAGAGTTTATATAGTACTACATACAGAACTCACCAGTTACCTCCCCGCACCGAATCGCGATACCTCAACAGTCCTCTCACGGTAAGGGTTACCCTACCAGCCAAAAATCCGTAGTTTTAAGCTTAACGGTGTCTTGCAAGTAAATTGTATTTGTCGTTTTTTATAAACAAATTGACCTAACATGTGATTGCGTTGGTATTCCCTTCGGGTTGGAAGGTCAGACTGAATGTCGCTACAGTAAAATATCGCACCAATCTTCAGCCAGTGTAAACGGACTTTATGAAAATCGGGATATTTCATCATCTGATGAAATTATCGGATCGCTTTTGTCGACATATTATCTGATGACACCTAAACTGGAATACGCGTCAGAGTCCATCCAAAATGTATTGTTTTAATGTTCGTTAAGGCCAATAGAATAGATAGAGAACGGTACTGGCTTATTTAACAAAACGGCGCGTGATTAGATTATATTAAACTGTTCTATTTATTCTCCTAGACTGTGGCCTGACCCTGCCTGCCCAGCCGCACCTATAAGTAGCCTGTACGTTTTGATTTTTCAAGCTTTTCATCCAAATCGTAGGTTACAGTTGAAAGTTCACATCTTAAAACTTAATGGTACATCTGGCGGAGGATACGCATACAAATAGTTTAAAAGAAGTAATTTGGTAAAATTATTGTGCAAAACGCAATATTCGTTGCAGCACGTTCACAGAATAGACTGATAGGTATCTTTCGCCCACTGCTGTACATTTTTATTAGGAGACACGCAAGTTTTAGTTCAAGTATCTACCTACTTACTACGTTTTTAATGTCCTATTTAGTCTTCTATGATGAACTGGGGGCGCATAAAAAACATAAAACGTGTCAACGAACATGTCATAAAAACCGTAAGATGGATTGTGTTCTTTCCAACATGATGAGGAGGAGTCTGAATAGAATACAACTTGCAGCCATTCTTGTTACGTAGTTCTGAAATTGAAGAGTAGAAGAAAGACGTTGGAGGGACCAAGTGAGCGCGAAACGCGCGCCATACAAGTATGAGCAAATAGTTCATACTTCAATTTTGCACTCCATTCGTGCGCAAACTTTACGACGCGTGGAGCTCTGCGACAGTATATTAAAAGGTAGTCTTGTGCGTTATAACCTGCAGGTCAATAAATCAAATATCGATTGTCATGCAAAAAGATCTCAGGAAAGCTAAAAACCTTAGTATGATTGGCTATTTATCAAAAAATACTTTTGTATGCAGTATCTTACGAAAAGTACCTAATGATAAAATTGCTGCCTATCACACAAAATATACATTGAAGGTAAAGTGGTTATGGAATTTGAGAAGCAGTAGAGCTATCGTAGTTATCTGTTTGCAGGAGTAGTAGTAAAAGTTGATGTAAATTAGTAAAAGGAAATGATGTAGATTCAAAAATGTTAAACTGAAGTTTATCTGTGATAATTACGTTGAATAAATGATTCTGATTAGAGAGAGGACACCGGTTCCAACCGATGATATGCTCTTAGAAAATATGCACTAGAGCCTTCTTCTGTTCCATGGGTGATTAATACATTGTCCCATCTGGTTAGAAAGAACACAATCCCTCAGTGGGTTTTTATGAAATCCTCTGCAAGATAGGTAATCAGCAAGAACACCAAGTACTTAATAAAAAGCGAAAGCCCTTCCCTCCACTATTCCAAATTACCAAAATCAACTCTTACACGTCACAACTTACAACGACAAAGTTCAGTATCCACGTGATCACGCGTCCAGTTAAATCAACTATAGTCTATGTAAAGTAAACATTAATAAAAAAAGAAGTAGCCTCCATTGAAGCGTGAGAAGAGGCGAGGACAGCGCTCTTTAATTAAACATTTACGAGAACAAAAACAGGAAAAAACTACACTCCCATCGGAGGAAACAAGCGAATGTATTACTATGTCTATAATTTAATTAAAATGGCCGATAATTTGATTTTCCACGCCATTGCCGGAATGAAGACACGTGCGTGCAAAAAAGTGTACACATTACACCGGCTATTAAGCGGCCTGGCGGGCTGTGTAAATGGGTGCGCGGTTAAATTGCATGGCTTTACATGTAGGGCCGAGGTATTCAAACTGGCTACCGGTAATGTAACGGTAGCGGGCGTTGGTACTTTTATTTTGATGTACCGGTTGGAGAATGTTTAAAACAAATATTTAAAACTCTATATTTAAAAATGCGCATCCATGTTCGGAAGCATGTGACCTAACCTGTAACAGCGTTGTTTCTCCATCGGGTTGGAACGGACACAAGCGATGAATCGCTTGGACTTGACGCTCATATTTTTTTTATTATTCTTCTCAACGTACAGACAGACAAAAAGCTCGGTTCTTAGTTCATTTTGCGATGGATGTACCGCTAACTACCCCAATTGAGATATAGTTGTGAGCTTATTGTATGTGTTATGTTCTCGACAATCTCGTTAATATGTGATAGAACTGTCTAAATCAAAACTAGTGATGTTCCTAAAAATAGAAATGCTCCCAGTCGATCGATTTCCCATCGCGAAAAGTACTACAATATTTGTAATCAATAGGTCTTCTATCTTGCCATGTTAGGGGCCTTTGGCAGGTCAATAGTAACCCTGAAAGCAGGGTTGATGGGATTGATAATCCACCTCACAACCCACACGATACGAGAAGAAGATGGAAGTGTTATCGGGTTGTATTTTGTCCAAACATTTGTCACAAAGACTTAGCAAGACAAGTGTCACGAGTCATCGACAAGCACACCAAGGAGTACTTGCTTAACAGCCTGCTGAAAGCATGTGACTCAAATTACAAAGCATTCTTGTCGCGTCTCGAGGAGCTCGGTGGCGTAGCGGTTAACGCGCTCGGTCTGCGATTGTTGAAGTTAAGCAACTTTCGTAAAGGCCGGTCATAGGATGGGTGACCACAAAAAGAAATGTTTTCATCTAGAGCTCCTCCGTGCTTCGGAAAGCACGTAAACCCGTTGGTCCCGGCTGCGTTAGCAGTCGTTAATAACTATCAATCCGCACTGGGCCCGCGTGATGGTTTCAGGCCCGATCTCTCTATCCATCCATAGGGAAGGCCCGTGCCCCAGTAGTGGGGATTAATCATGCATTTATCTCACGATGTTTTCTTTAACCGTTAAATCCAGTCATCAATGTTCTTTTAGGATAGTAGCATCTACCTATTTCTTGCCTCATCCATCGGATTTAAACAAGAAGCTTTCTCTAAATTTGTCTCATTTCAAATATTCTCTCTCCGCGTGGACACTAGCGGGCTAATTTATTTGTATGGAAACCTCTAAATTTCTTCACACGCTCTTCAGTCCAGGTCCCAGGTGAATGTAACCACCATCAATCTATACCAATTTAACTATGTGCCGTCTAAAATTATGATGCTGAGAATAAATCTGTCACCAGCCACCCCTACTATTAGTTCCGCTCACAAGATAATCGTTAAATCAAAGAAAATGTGGTTCTAAAGTGAGTTTGTTTACTGAGGAGTAGAACGGAATGAATGAATGTAGACTTATGACGAAAAATATGATAGAGTCGGAAAAGGCCTAGGCGTACACAAATCCAGAAAAGCCCATGCATGTATGAAGACTTTGATGTGAATGGAAGAAGCGAAATTGGTGTGTGAAATAACGTGGTCTCTACCTAACCCCAACGGGAAATAGGCGTGATATTATTGTGTCTATACTCAATTGTCTTTATTTTCTCAAATTCATAAAAAAGCTATGAAAAAATCCATTGTAAGTAGGTACTTTTTCAGGTGCAAAAAATTTAATTACTTTTTATACTAAGTCGTAAAATTGCTCAATGAATTTATAATAGTTGGCCTTTCACTGTCCTATTAATAGTCCTAAAAATGTCATCGCGTCAACATTATTTATTTATGGCAAATTGTTTTAAGAACAAACGGGGTTGAAGTGTCATTATGTTTATGTCATAGTCATAAAACAAGCGTAAAAAAGAGGTGCATTTAAGATTATTTGTAACCGACTTCAAAAAAGAAAAAGAAAATTTTAAATCTAATAAAAAAACATATTTCAGAAGGAAGTTCAGTTGCTAACTTGCATAGGCAAGTATTATTTGGACAAAACAAGAAACATGGCATTCTTTCCAGCTCGGTTGGGAGCGAATAAAAACATAGAACGCGTGTTTATCTTCGCGGACATGTCGTAAAAACCGACAGAGGGATTACTATTTCAATCGGTCTGATCACCAATCACCATAAAGTTCATCATATTCATCTAAGGACTTCAACAATAAAGGTGCAAGTTTTCTTCACATTGTTTGTGGCCCTGCTCAACTATTTAGGGATGATTGGCGTGAGTTTCTGTATGTATGTATGTACAAATAAACCATAGTCGTTTTATTTCTTGCAGTTAGTAGTCTAAGTATGGAAACAAATCCATTAGTACGTCAAGGCCTTCGAGTTGCATTAGTAAGGGCTGAGCGGCGTTCCGGGCGATTGGTGAGAGACGCCGTGACGGTTGACGCGGGTGAAGCCGCGCTCAAAGCGCATGCGCGAGCTAATTAATGGCACCAGTGCCATCTATCGGCAACGGTCGATCAATCTGCCGGCGGCGAATTTGTCGCTTAGTATTTAGGGCGCGAGTTTTAGGACGGATGGTAGGGGAAACGCTAAGGGATAACTTCGTTGCTTTTCTGACTACTTGCTGTTATTTGAAGTTCTCTCATTGCATTTCAACTCGCAATTTAACATCTGGAATGCATTTGAATGGAGGCGAGCATTTGAAGAAACTGCAATTTTACAACCGCGCGAAACCACTTGCAGTCTAACACTTAGCGTGCCTTCTGAAACACGAAATCATCTTACTTTTTCGGACAATCATGTTTTTCAAGTCCGCAATGTCTTTACTAAGCAGACAGTCTCGCAGTGATTTCGATAATGTTCCGGGAATCGAACCCGGATCTCTACATCGTGAGCTTAACGCTCTAACCACTAGACCACGGGGGCTATTTTATACTTAAAAAAGGCTATTTCATTATTAATAACAATAGGGTATTATTTGCAACTTTATTACATCGTAACCTGTTCAGCTTTCATCGCTTCGAGGCTTCGATTCCGCGGTGACAGTAAAAAATGACAGTCAATAATTACATACTGGTAAATTTATTGGCTCTATTTATCTTCGACGGGTTGGAGTTATATGCTCACTGTTGAAGCGAGCTGATAATACTTCAGGGCTTAGGACTTGTACACTGGTGCTGGGTTTTCCCGGTAAAACTTATTTTTTATTTCAGTGTATAAACTCTGAAAGCCCTCTCTTCACTTAAACCATAGAATAAGGAATAATACTACGTATCGAACGGCCACTCCCCGCTCCCCACCAGCGGCTGAGCTAGATTCACCTCACCCCCCTCGGACTTACTTTAGCTATCGTATGGCGTCAGACGTCACACAAACAGATGCGCGTGTACGATAAGGTCAATGTGTAGTGTGTGAGTAAATTCAAATTCAAAAATATCTTTATTCAGTAGGTAACATAGTTACACTTTGAATCTTCAATTTTTACATAACGAACGTCTCATCCGCCTAAAACTACGGCAGCTTCTCACAACCTGTATAGCCGGGGAAAAGAAGTTGCAAGAAAAACCTCGGCACAGGGCCATAGACGTTCTTTAAAAAAAAAACCAGGTGTTTTGTTTGACGGGGTATGCTTAAGTACGTAACCATTCTCTAAAAGCAACTTTTGATTATTTATGTACTTTATATATAATAAACTAATAAAATTAAATAAGAGAAGTAATAGTTTTTGTTTTGTTTAACAACATAACATCGCTCCTGTATCCCCAAAGGTATAGATTTTAGGCAGAGACATTTACACTCCTCTCAGCTATGTTCAAGCTCTGTAATATGGGGCTAGCCTTTTGCCATTAACTGGACTAAATTAGGAGTATAACTTAAAATAAAATTAGGAGATGTCTGCAGAGCACGTAGAATCGGAGCGTCTTAATTTTTAAAACGAAATGAATTTATATACTTAGGGAATTAAGTACCTATACAATAGCATTTAGAAAGACAGAAAGAAAGAAAGAAACGTTTATTATAAAGGGACACCACAGTAACAAAAAATAATAGTAATTTAGGCATTTTTGTCATACTCAAAACTAAATTGAATTCAGAACAAGCAATTATACAAGGGCATTTGAATTGTGCACTTATTTTTCATATCATACATAAATTAATAACATGTACAGGGTTTAGTGACATCGTAACGAAAACTTTGGGGAATGATTCAAGCCATGATTCCGTCTCAACAGTACATAGGTGTTTTTACGGTTCATAAGCGGGATCAACGATTTAACGTGCCTTCTGAAGCACGGAATCATCTCACTTTTTCGCCAAACAAAGGACAGTCCCACAAAGTGATTTCGACAATGTCACCATCGGGAATCGAACCCGGACGTCCAGATTGTAAGCTTAACGCTCTAACCACTAAACTACGGAGGCTGTTCTATTTTAGTATTTACATAAATTAATGTAAATGTTATTATGTGTGGCGTAATTTTAAATTACCTATAATTACTAAGTTCTGTGAAGTCTATTTATTTAAATTAAATTAGGCTTTACTTTTTACTTTTGAAAATACTACTTGAAGGTATATAGCTCATGACATTTTGTGGTATGGAAAAAAATATCTGGCTGCACTTAAAATACAAACCTGAATTGCTAAGTAACTAGTCCTGCATTACGTATAGGTGGAGATACCTAAAAATAAATTGTATGACTAATTTTGAATTAATTAGAAATGGAAGTTCTGTCGCCCTTTGAATGAATTATTGTATCATTATTTTTTTGTAGGTACATTATAAAGTACTAAAGTAGTTTTCGCGTCAGTTTTTTTACATACATACAGGGTGTTAGTGATAACGTATGTCTCAACTCAGAATAATGTTCTGAATCATCCCTCTCAGTATACCCCGTATAAGTACGTACAGGTAGCCATACGTAAGGGTGCTAGTGACACCGTAACGAATACTAAGGGGGATAATTCAGACCATGATTCTGAGTTGATATTAAGTAAAATTTTCCATCGCAAAAATATCGAATTGAAAATAATTCAATGACTTTTGCGACGGAAAATTACACTTGATATTAACTTTGATGTCTTATGTTAATATGAATGAACAATACTCAATTTGACAGTGAGATTAGAGTTACCTTGTTGAGGAGCTCGGTGGCGCAGCGGTAAACGCGTTCGGTCTGCGAATGTTGAAGTTAAGCAACTTTCGCAAAAGACCGGTCATAGGATGGGTGACCACAAAAAAAAGTTTTCATCTCGAGCTCCTTCGTGCTTCGGAAGGCACGTTAAGCCGTTGGTCCCGGCTGCATTATCAGCCGTTAATAACCACCAATCCGCACTGGGCCCGCGTGGTGGTTTAAGGCCCGATCTATCCATCCATAGGGAAGGCCCGTGCTCCAGCAGCGGGGACGTTAATGGGCTGGTGATGATGATGTAGAGTGATGATTCCTTTTTAGTCACGTCCAACTGTGCTCTATCCAACTAGCTGCGCCTGAGTATTTTTTTTTCTTAGCGAAATACAGAACTTAAGCAGTAAATAAAAAACTCCTAAGGGGTGGCAAGGGTGTATAATATATACCTACTAGCTGTGAGCTACGGTGGTAGCTGATGAATATGAAATGGACTGTATAACTAAATGAAATGAAGGAATAAAAGATACTTAGCTTTGAGAACTATTTAATATATTTTCACCAGTCACCAAAAGAGCAAACGACAAGAAGAGAAACAAAATCAACATACAAAATGTCAAAAAAGAATAAATATAAAAAACATAATAATATAAAAAGATTACAAAACCTACAAAGAGTTCGCAACACTAGCTATGTTTACCCCCTCCGGTTGATTGAGGGGAGGCTTGTGCCCAGCAGTGGGACGTATATAGGCAGTTTATGTAGCTATATTTAAGTCCCATGTGATAGGGGGCGAGCTTATTGTCATTAACTGGCCACAAAATCCTGAAAATCACGTGATATAAATTGTCTATTATTTGTATTTTCACACTACGTATTCATTTGCTGAGAGCATTTGTTACTTTGCCGGCCAAATGGCGAGGATGGCGTCTCACCCGGTAAATTCATGGACAAAAAAATTGAGATTGCTTTGTGTGGAATCGGCCGTAGACACAGGCTTCGACTACGGCTGTGCACCTGTCATTAGGTATATGAATACATTGAATAATAAACCAGCGTTGAAATGCCAATACAACATAAGACCCTTTATATGCTGCAACATTTTGCAGCGTTGCAACGTGCGCGTAACAACAGCGCGACAGCATAGCTGGCGCCATCTAAAGTAAATTTAATTATATAATTCATTAATTTTCTCTTTTGCTTATAGTAAATACGTATAGTACTTTTGAGCCCTGGTTTGGTTAGGTTATTGCAGGCTGATCCGAAAGTAAGATGATGCTTTGGAAGGCACGTAAAGCCGTTGGTCCCGGTTACTACTTACTGATATAAGTACGTAGTCGTTACATGAGTCAGTTTAGGCGGATCAGACGTTCGTTATTTAAAAATAGAACGATGTTACCCAATGGATACAAACATGAGCTAATTAAAACACATAATAACGGGTTCTTACCGCGTTTAAATGGGGATATGAGACTCCCGATATTTCGACACCAGTAGTAGGTGTTGTAAAAAGCTTGAAACGGCCTAATGTGGTGAAAAAACGTGAGGACACAGTGAGTGCGGTTTGTCGTAGTGAGTTTGGTGCGAGTTCAGATGGTTCCGAACATTCCGATAACAAAAACATAAACAAGCGGCAAAGAAAGAGGGTAGACAGATATGTCTGCCCGTAGAAAATTATGGATCTACCTACTCCACTCCAATCTCATCAGTCATCCCGTGATCATGGCACTTGCAACAGTGTCGAAATATCGGGAGTCTCATATCCCCATTTAAACGCGGTAAGAACCCGTTATTATGTGTTTTAATTATGATAATAACCGCGTAAACTTAAAACAATGTATAAACATGAGCTACTCTTCTTCTCTATATAGTATAGTATGGGTTGTGAGGTGAATGTCCAACCTCATCAACCCTGGTGTCAGGGTTATTATTGAGTGGCCAAAGGCCCCTGACGTGACTCAAGTAACAACTACGTACTTACATCAGTAAGTAGTAACCGGGACCAACGGCTTAACCTGCCTTCCGAAGCATAGATCATCTTACTTCTGGACAATCAGGTGATCAACCTGCAACTAACAGCAGTGATACAGTCGCGACCCTGGACTGCTACTGGATCGCACTAGTATCGCTGCAAAAACTCGCAATGTGTAAAGGGCCTAATCGATTAACTATGCAATCAACAGTTAATTACTAAATAACTTGTTCATTGGAATAGTAAATTAGGGAACCGAGTAATAGAGGCGCTAACGTTCATCAACAAATACAGGGTGGTGAGTTCGTAACGAATACTGAGGGAGATGACTCAGCTCATTATTCTGAATTAAAATCAAGTGAAATTTTCCATCGCAAAATTCTATAATTTTGACCACGATTTTGGGCAAAATTATAAAACATACACATACATACATAAACTCACGCCTATTTCCCACCGGGGTAAGCAGAGACTATAGAATTCCATTTGCTTCGATCCTGACACACTTCTCTTGCTTCCTCCACATTCATCAATCGCTTCATACACGCACGCCGGTTCAGAG
Organism: Pectinophora gossypiella; assembly: GCF_024362695.1. Classification (NCBI taxonomy): domain Eukaryota; kingdom Metazoa; phylum Arthropoda; class Insecta; order Lepidoptera; family Gelechiidae; genus Pectinophora; species Pectinophora gossypiella. Next base: position 896,716 of record NC_065433.1, read on the forward strand.
TAGATCGTATTGAACCTTTTCTAAGGACATCTCCAATTTGATCATCATAAGTCCTTCTCGGTCTTCCTCTGCCAGCCCTACCATCAACTTTCGCTTTATATACCGCTTTTGCAATTCTATTATCCTTCATCCGCTCAACGTGTCCAAACCTACCTAACATTCCCGTCTCAATCCTAGTCACTATATCGTCTTTTACACCACATCTCTGTCTTATCACACTGTTTCTCACTCTATCACTCAACTTCACACCGCAGATGCTACGCAAAATTATAAAACTGAAAATAATTGAAAGAAACGCTAAAAAGTTTCATGATTTTTCCGTCAAGAAATTCCACTTGATATTAACTCAGAATCATGGTCTGATAACGATGTTATTTAAACCCTGTATACATAAACTCACGTCCGTGACTCCTGATAGGGTGAGCAGCAAAATACAATAAGCAGCCGCTGTGACAGCATTTTGATCTATCATATCAATTTATGTTTATTAATTTTGGCAAGAAGGAAACCACTGCCCTATTTTTCCCTAAAAAGTAGCATGGAGAATGCTACACCGACAAGAGTGTGGCTCTTAAATTAATGATGATGATGATATTATTTTTTATGAGTGTCAAGAGTGGCTACAGGACGTTTTACAGGAGATTTGAGGCTCTGCCCACCCCAATAGGGTACCAATACCTTGATGAGGTAAATAGACTCTTATTTATCGTCTTAAGCTGAAAACAAAGCAGTATTACCTTGCCCAGTTGAAGTTCACTGGTTGAGGTCAAAGAGTGTTTTTTTAGACGTGTATTGAACTGGAATTGAACCCGGGACATTTGGATCGTGAGCTCAACGCTCCACCACTGCACCACGGGGCCTTTTTTCGTTACTTAGAAGCTGGTATTGTGTCAAAGGCTTAGATTTCAAAAGGCACCGGGTTGTTTTTCGTGTAACACAATAACTGTGCTTTGTTTTGCACGGTATCGAAACTCAGAGGTATTCATTTTTGTATGGGCTGTAAATAGTGTTGCCAGATGTTATAATTAATAATTACAATACAATACAAAAACGCTTTATTGCACATATAAACACAACGTTAAAAACTATTAATTAAAATAATAATTATAATAAAATATATATTAATAATTATTAATTTAATTACATAATCAATAAGTTTTGTTTACTATTTTTTAATTTAATTTTTACAACACTTTAGTTTTAATATCAGGCGGGCAGAGTTTTAAACCGCTAGTTTTCCGCCCGCGATTTTGTCAACGTGGACTTTTTGAAGATTGTCTGGAAGATCACAAATTAACAGTAAGACTTCCATTTTTCCTAGTGTTTATTTTTCTTTTCCCATTTGTAATGAAGGACTTTAAAATAAATAAAGATGGCGTTGTTCAGATTTACCTTCGTTTAACCTTCTAATTACATGGATAACAGACATAAGCATCTTTTATTTAATTTTTGAGTAAGTAAGTATAATTAATAACTCTTTTTATTACACCCAGGCACAACACATCTTCCACCCATTATTATTCTGATCAAAATAAATAGAAGCTATATAGGTAGCAACATAATTCTAACCAAAATCTGATCCAAATATCGAGATACAAATATTTTTATTATACATATATGCTTCTGCTATTACATGATATCTATTTTAATATAACTATAACTATAACTATTATATAACTATTTTATTTTGTATAATTGGATTTTATATTCTATATTTTTATATTTTATATTGTAATGGGTTTTGTTTTTGCCTTCAATAAAGAATTATTATTATTATATTTTTAAATAATTATGTAGGTAACAATCCGAGTAATGAGAAAATAGATAATTATCACGTTAACTTTCGACAGCGACATCTATATTATTTTTGGGGAAGGCTACGTCCCCCTCAAAGTATACAATAAAGTCCCTTATTGTCCTGTCACATCGTGTGATGTGCACATAATAACGGGTTCTTACCGCGTTCAAAATACCGCGCGTTACCGCGTTCAGTCATCCCGTGATCATGGCACTTGCAACAGTGTCGAAATATCGGGAGTCTCATATCCCTATTTTGAACGCGGTAAGAACCCGTTATTATGTATTTTAATTATGATAATAACCGCGTAAACTTAAAACAGTGTATGTGCAATTGCAATGAAGAGTAGGTAGGTAAGTACATTTCTTGCAGAGAGAAGGGGTTAAAATGGCCACATCAAAGCAAAAGCATTCAAAGCATTTGGTTGCATTGCGCACTTACTTTTACATGCGCAAATGTCAAATTGCAATATTGCTGTCTTAGACGAATTGCTTCGATGTGGCCATTTTAGCCCCTCCCGTCATTATTATCCCACATATTTAAATACTAATAACATTATGAAAATCGTATAAGGCATCACTAGAAACGTTTAAAATTACCGTGTTATATGGCAGCGTGTCGCATTGCGAACAAATAAAGCCCACCGTTACCGTCTGTCGGTCATTGTTGCGGGTTCCGTAGCTAATCGGAGGGTTCTCGCGTGAAAAGCGTTACACGCTGGCCTCGTCAATGCACTCCCGTTTCTACCAATGCTTCTATGCTACAGTATGATACACTAACGTAACCAATACTCAGCGGGATGATTCAGGCCACGATTCCGAGAAAAAATAATAATTCGGAGTTAATATCAAGTGGAATTATCCGACGCAAAATTTATGATTTTTATTATTTTATTTTATTTTATTCATAAGATATCATAAGATATATTAGTTTTTTAAATTATTAAATTCAATTTCTATACATTTGCCATGGGAAATTCCACTTGATATTAACTCAGAATAATGAGTCACTCACACCCCGTACAAATACATACGGTAGCCATACAAGTAGGTATGGGTGTCAGTGACACCGTAACGAATACTGAGGGGGATGATTCAGACCGTGATTCTGAGTTGATATCAAGTGTTTTATTGCTGAGAAGCAATAACCATATCATAGGTAAGTCTCGTGGCGTCCGAATTTGGTATCGACAGAGTACTTTGGAATATTCTGACATTCGCCTGTTCAAATTCAAATTCAAAAATATCTTTAGTCAATAGGTAACATAGTTACACTTTGAATCTTCAATTTGTACATAACGAACGTCTCATCCGCCTAAAACTACTGCAGCTGCTCACAACCTGTATAGCCGGAGCAAAGAAGCCGCAAGAAAAACCTCGGCACAGGGCCCTAGACGTTCTTTAAAAAAATAAAAATAAACTATTGGTATACAATTGAGTAATTTAAACTGTGATATATTAAACCTTCCCAGCTACAACCTTCTTTCCACCTCGTTCTGTACACACTTCACAGTTCAACTATAATATATAGAATACTATAATAAAGAAAATAAGATGCATTATTACTGAGTCAAAATCCTTTCAAATAGGTACTTAACTACGGCGAGTCACTTAACACTTGTTATGTAATTAACAATAAACGCTTTTAGTAGTCTATAAAACGAATTAGGATTCTAAAATGACTTGAAATCTTAATCTCGTGAATAATTAGAACCGTTTTTTAAACACAAATAAAAAATTGGCTTAAAATAAAAGGAGGCTAACGAAACAGATTTGTGTAGCGAATGTCAACAGTAATGTCGTTAGAATAAGGCATACTTGCAAAGTAAATAGTCAGTTTTTACGTCACATATAATATACATACAGAACGGCCTCCGTAGTCCAGTGGTTGAACGTTGTGCTCACGATCCGGAGGTCCGGGGTTCGAATCCCGGTGGGGACAAATCACAAAAATCACTTTGTGATCCCTAGTTTGGTTAGGACATTACAGGCTGATCACCTGATTGTCCAAAAAGCAAAAAGATCCGTGCTTCGGAAGGCACGTTAAGACGTTCGTCCCGGTTATTACTTACTGATGTAAGTACGTAGTCGTTACAAGAGTCATGTCAGGGGCCTATGGCGGCTCAGTAATAACCCTGACACCAGGGTTGATGGGGTTGGTAATTCACCTCACAATCCACACGATAGAAGAAGAAGAAGAATACATAAACTCACGACTATTTCCCACCGGGGTAAGCAATATTGAATGCCACTTGCTTCGATCCTGACAAACTTCTCTTGCTTCCTCCACATTCATCAATTGTTTACTACACGCACGCCGGTTCAGAGTAGATCGTACTAAACCTTTTCTAAGGACATCTCCAATTTGGTCAATGTACGCCCTTCTAGGTCTTCCTCTGCCAGCCCTACCACCAACCTTTGCTTTTATACCGCTTTCGTAAACCTGGTTTCAACCGCTCTAAACCAACCAACAACATTCCTTTCTCAACCTTACTCAGTATCATCATCAACAGCCTATATACGTCCCAATGCTGGGCACAGGCCTCCCCTCAATCAACCGGAGGGGGTATGGAGCATACTCCACCACGCTGCTCCACTGCGGGTTGGTGGAGGTGTTTTTACGGTTAATAGCCGGGACCAACGGCTTAACGTGCCCTCCGAAATACGGAATCATCTTAGTTTTTCGGACAATCAGGTGATTCAAGCCTGAAAAGTCCTTACCAAACAAAGGACAGTCTCACAAAGTGATTTCGACAATGTCCCCATCGGGAATCGAACCCGGACCTCAAGATCGTGAGCCTAACGCTCTAACCACTAGACCACGGAGGCTGTTTACTCAGTATATTAACAACATTAACAACGTATATCTATCCCAATGCTGGGCACATTCCTCCCCTCAGGAATCAACCGGAGGGGATACAGAGCATTCTCCAGTACTGGCTGGTGGAGATATTTTACGGCTCATAGCCCGAACCAACTGCTTGAGGCGCTCTCCGTAACACGGCATCATCTTTCTATTTCGGACAATCCGGAGATTCAAGTCTGCAATGCACTTACCTAAACAAAGGATACACAGAGTGATTTTCATAATGTTCCCATTGGGAATCGAACGCGGACCTCCAGATAGTGAGTCCCACGCTCTAACCACTAGGCCACGGAGACTGTTAGTCGAGACAAAAGCACCATGGCACACTCATCATCAACAGCCGTATGAAGCCCACTGCTGGGCATAGGCCTCCCCCAAGGATCTCCATAACGATCGGTCCTGCGCTGCCCGCATCCAGCGGCTTCCCGCGACCTTCACCAGATCGTCGGTCCACCTTGTAGCGGGCCTACCCACTGAGCGTCGTCCGACACGTGGTCGCCGCTCCAGAACGTTTCCGCCCCAGCGGCCATCGGTTCTCCTCGCTATGTGTCCTGCCCACTGCCACTTCAGCTTTCTCCGCAATTCTCCGAGCTATGTCGGTGACTTTAGTTCTCCTGCGGATCTCCTCATTTCTGATGATGATTTTCATGGCACACTATGATGGCCGTTTTGACGTTTGTCCCGCTCGTCAAGTTTTGTATAATTAATGTTAGCAAACTCTACAATAAAACGTAAATATTAGTAACATACCCAATTTTAATCAGTAAATGTTAAGTAGCACAAATATCACTCTTATTACGGAAATCAAATATTATTATTACAAATTATAATAAGAAATATGAATACAAAAGAATACAGCAACTAGTCTTTCCGTTTTCGCTTCTCTCGACAAAATCCGTCTTCACTTGTTTTTTTCTTCGTAGTCCCAGACGGAACTCCCGCCAAAACGTTTTTCTCTTCAAAAGTGACGTGGCGTTCCTTTTTTGAAATTGCCAACATTAATAACTACGTCAAATGAGCATATAGCTGTTATTCATTATTTTTAAACAGTACTATTTGCAATATTAGTTCTAAATTCGAAACCTTACAGTTAGTTGGAGAGCGGACCGCAGCAAACCCTACGTCATGAATACCACGATGGGACTAATTTATAGTTGTTACTATTTGAATAGGCTTTCGAAAAGTTGCTAGTCGAATTTATTCTATATAATTATCTAATTTCGATAAATAAATCGTCATTTTACGTCTCACTATTGTAATGTGTAAAAATGTTAAAATGTTCTACCTATTTATCTTTATATTAAGAATACCTTTCAAAATATTATGTTTAGAGCACTGTGCTTGCTGAAAGCAGCACCAAAATGAAGACATGGTCTGAAGGTCAAAAACCGTACAAAAACATCATAATAATATCGTGCTACTTTAGTCGACAGAATTATTATTGACAGAGATGACAAGCCATACCTACTTTAAAAAGTGAAATTGCTTTAGTTAATATTAAAAGGAGTGTACAGAAAAAACCCTCTTAAAAATTTTAGATTTATAAAAAAAATAAATATTAAAAGGAGTAAGACGGGAATACGCCGTCGGGAACTTCGCCATAGGTTTTCGGTTTCAGCAATGAATGCCGATTTTTTAATTTGATGCTCGTTAGCAAGCATGCCAGTCTGGCGGTGGAGCGGTTGCCGCAGTCGTTTGTGTTCAAAAAAACATTTTTCAAACTAATTAAATGAAAACTACCTGTTCACATTAACAACTTAACAAGGGAATTTCGATAAAAACCAGTCCGTAAATAAAAAGCGGTTACGTTACAAGATATTACTTAATAAAAGAGCGATGCGAAAGAATTATAATAGTTTTAATAAAGTACTTACTTACCTAACAATCGGGAATAATAATGAAGGAATATACCTACTTGTACGTAACTTAACATATGCTGACATTCGTTTACAATTAAATAGTTAATGGCCCCGATTCCTGCAGGCACCTCCTAATTTTATTTTAAGTTATACTTACCCGTCATTTTCCCATCCGCGCAAAAGGAAAGGGACGGATGATCGACAACTGTTCATTTTAAAACGAACGAGTTAATGAATGAATAACCCGAGCGAATCAAATAAGTATCTGGCTGATATGCAACCCATTTGACGTGTGCTGTCAACTTAATTCTGTTGGGTTATTGGCCGATGTAAAATTTTTAGCGGGTTGTTTTAGATGTCTGCCTAAAACTGACGTGTGTTCCATAAATTTTATGCCCGTCGATTACCCGTCAAATGATAGGTATAATTTATAATAGAATTAGATGGTGTGAACAAGAATTAGCACCATTGAAAAAGTAAGTAAAAAGAAATAAGGTTTCTTACAATACATTCCGCCTTTTTCAGAGGTGGGCAAAGACTACGGAATTCCATGATCCTGACACACCACTTTCGCTTCTTCTGCTCCCATTAAATCTTCATGCGTGCTCGCCTTAAGAGCACGCTTGAGCTGGACTTGACTGCGTTTAAAAACTTCTTAGAAATAATCAGTCTTCATAATTTTAAGTTGTCAAAGACTAGACATCTACCGCGTGTTTCTACTAGCAAAACCACTTGTCTGACCAAGTATTTGTCACAAAAATGCATAAACGTAAAGTTTATTCTGTTAAGTTTACAGTAGGATTGGGATTCGTAACACAGCTGTCTGCAAAAAGTGGTTTTAGTTACATGAAATAACTTAATAAGGTAAAGTAGATTCACCAAAAGCATTCATTATGAGTGCACAAGTGCATTTTCTTTCGAGTGCACTGTTGCATGCCCAACTCTTTTGTTTTGTTATCAGCAGGCGATTTTCAACGTTACATGCGCTTTAAATAAAAATAAAATACATTTATTTTAAAGCAACATAAGGCTCATATACAATACTTTTGACACAATACAATAAAATAAAAACAATGAAATGAAAAGACACTTAAATGAAATAAAATACAATAAAAATAAACTGAAATAAAATTAAATTAAATAAGCTTTAGTAGACATTATTGTACATTTGGTACGCACGACACTGAAAAGCGCGCGGCGTTTTACACGCGTCTATTCAAGGTGTTCCAATAGAACAAGTAATAGAAATTCTATCCCGTGCATTATCATTTTGTTTTAATATTATGGTAATGGTGTGGCGTATAATGGCTTGACGGCTTTAACAAACCAGAAGTCCTGACTTAGAGTCCCTTTCGGATTGAATATACATATTTTGATGTTTCAAAAGCACGGATCTTACTTCTTTTCGGACAAGTAAGTCCGTCCGTCAGTGCAGCCTTTAGTCGTAAACAACATCTCCACCAACCCTCAGTAGAGCAGCGTGGTGGAGTATGCTCCATACCGCCTCTGTTTGATTGAAGGGACCCCAGTTCCCAGCAGTAGGACGGATATTTAGACAATTTATGTTTTATGTTAACAAACATAACGAAGGTAAACAAAACCGCGCAGTTTTAAATACCAGTTTATACAATTCTAATATACCTACTTAAATAATGTTATTCATACTTTATAGGTAGCTGCTGTTAGTACGATTTAAGTTTTACATAGTTATCAAAAAAAATGAAGGGACCATTTTTATTAAATTATTATTACACACAAAGGAGAAACAAAAAAATTGCCACAAAAAAATCAAATCTCTTCTTTCTGTTTACCCGGCTACTGCGAAAAAGGAGGGTTATGCGTTTGACCGCTATATTGTATGCACGTAATATTTGTGTGTATGTATGTCTGTTGCCTCGTAACTTTTAAATAAACGATAAATCAGAATTTAAAAAATGAAATGTCACTAGAAGCGTATTGATTGTCTGCGTGTTATAGTCTATGTAACGTCGCGCAAAAATGAATGTGGCGTCATCTAGGGAACATAAAGAGAAAGAAAAAATCCAGTATTTAAATATTGTTCAATTTTATTTTTAAAACGTAATGTGGTCACAACAGTGGGGTTAAAATGGCCACCAACCAAAGCAATATTGCTATTTGACATTTGTTTGATTTGTTTGATTGTCACTTACTTTTATATGCGCAAATGTCAAATTGCAATATTGCTTTCTTAGATGAATTGCTTCGATGTGGCCATTTTAACCCCCCAGTTCGTTTTCATAGGCCACCGACGATACAACTTGTAGACACCTAATAATAGACGAACAGTTGGATAAAATGCGTTAGCAGTGTTATTACAAAACGAAGATTAAAAGAAAGAGTAGGTTTGAACGTGTCACGAATGAAGTTGCGCGGCCGAAGTGCTACTGTTGCAGATTCTTTATACAATTGGGTCTAAATAAAGACAGATCTAAAACTAACGAAAAACATCATCGAGAAAGACGTAATAGGTCCGACATCTTATCACGATTTTCCATAACGTCTCAGTGTGCTTTTTCAAAGAAATTCCATTGTAATTTCGTGCTTCGACGTTAACAAAAAGTAACTAATTTGACTAGTTGGAAACTAGTCTATTATGACTTGTCAATTAGGTAGATTTTTCGGAATAAGTTTTTTTAGGAATAATTATTTGTGCGTGAATCTTTAAAAGCGTCAATTTTTTTTAATATTTATTTCTTCGTTTGTAATAAAAATAATTCATAATTCATTTATAAACACTAGAATGATTATTTGTGCGTAGATGTTTAAAAGCGACTATTTTTTTTAAATCTTTATTGAAGAGGCTTTAGTCGCTTAGCAACCATGTCAGCCCCGTATTAAAAGCGACTATTAGACGTCTATTTAGTGGTATCGTCGATGTGCGCACCCCACCCCGTCTCGAGGTGGAATGAAGCCATCGACTGAGGCCACGAGACTCGATCACGAGCGATGTTATCGGGGCCACACAGCCGGCGGTGACTGACCTGCCCCGGGCAATCCGTGGTCCCAAACCACAGCAGGCAGCGGGCAACAGCGGAGGCGACTATGAACTTAGTGTGTAATTAACATAATAACAGCATAGCTTCTCGCCTTCATCCCCAAAGGGGTAGCCAGAAGTGTATAGTATAGGGTATGTACCCACTCCTCGCCAGCTATGTTTAAGTCCCATGTAATAGTTACATCCATCGCAAGATAAACAAAGTACCCACACCTCACGTAGTAGTAAAAATTGCACGGAAGATAAATTAATAACTCGTTGGTGCAAGTTCGGAACTGGGATTTGAACCGGCGCTCCCCGACACAGAAGCAAGCTGGTGTACCACAGGACCATAGTGACCTATTGCCATGTACCGCGCAGAAGTCCTAGCAACCATCGGCGCAGAGCAAGATGGCTTCCTTGTTCCATTTTTAAAGTAACAGATGGCGCGAACCAAGAATGGTACATACCACACTAAAGCACCAAAACAATCCAATAGTCGCCTCATTTGAGATTCAGAAATGTTTAGTTCCATCGCGATAGTGCGGTCGTGGCTGTGCGGCTATAAGACCACATGAGATGTTTCACTCAGGATTCGAACCCGCTATCTCCGATCTCGACTGTCACTGTTTTAATTACCTCACTAAAATCGTTTGAGTCCCCACTGACCAGTTTAAATGGAAGTTTATGTCTTTTTCGGGGTAGGCAGCGGTAAAGCATGATTAAACCTTTTTATTTGATGAAGTGACATATCTACCTAATAGATAAACAAACACAGTGGAGTCAAAAATGTCTGTTAGTTTTACCCCGAAAGGCAAGGCAAAGGGAACTATGCCTATACAGCCAAGTCTTATGTACTTTTTTCTTAATGATAATTAATGAAATGATGAAAGATCATGACGATGAATGATGAAACCTAAGCCCCTACCCTCGGAGCAGAATCCTACTCCTAACCCCGAACGAATTAACTCAAAAGTTCGCACAAACTTTCGAGTTATGAACCGGCTTCTTGGCGCGAAGCGAAAATAGATAGGGTACACTTTGTTTATTGAATATTTCGATATAATAACACTATTGCGAATGTGTTCCGACTAACATAATGCGATCAATAACCACAAAACACCACTTCGTATTAATTATTCAGATTATTCAATTAAGAAAGCAACCATATCGTTCACTTTCCCGCCAAAAACCCTAAAAATGTACGGGATATATGTATAACCTAAAAATGTATGGGCCAAACCAAACGTCTAAACGTAAACTGCCCGTCAACGTGTTAACAAGTACGTTATTCCTTCCACAGGCTTTACGGGTCGAAGCGCTGTGCGCGCTGCAACACGCCCATATCGGCGTCGGAGATGGTGATGCGCGCGCGCGACTTGGTGTTCCACGTGCCCTGCTTTTCCTGCGCACTGTGCAGCACACCCCTCAACAAGGGGGACACCTTCGGCATCCGAGACTCAGCTGTTTATTGCAGGTCGGTTCGAAAACAAACCATTAGGGTTAAAAAGGCCAGATTTAATCCATTCGTCTCAGATCATCATCACCAGCCCATTAACGGATGGATAGGGAGATCGGGCCTTAAACCGCCACGCGGACCCAGTGCGGATTGATGGTTATTAACGACTGCTAATGCAGCCGGGACCAACGGCTTAACGTGCCTTCCGAAGCACGGAGGAGCTTGAGATGAAAACTTTTTTTTTGTGGTCACCCATCCTATGACCGGCCATTGCGAAAGCTGCTTAACTTCAACAATCGCAGACCGAGCGCGTTTACCGCTGCGCCACCGAGCTCCTCAAGTCTCGTCTCAGATATTTGTTGACATTGCGCACTGACTTATATATGCGCAAAAATTGCAATATTGGTATTTTGTTTGGACTTTTTGACCCCCCAGCTTCTGTAACAAGTACTGTTCACAAATTTTCAATAGTAGCGATAACATCGGTATAGATATGGTCTACCTATCGATAGTTACTTCTTCTTCTTATCGTGTGGGTTGTGAAGTGGAATACCAACCTCATCAACCCTGGTGTCAGGTTATAACTGAGCCGCCAAAGGCCCCTGACATGGCTCATGTAACCACTACATCAGTAAGTAGTAACCTTGACCAACGGCTTAACGTGCCTTCTGAAGCACGGATCATCTTACTTTCGGACAATCAGGTGATCAGCCTGTAATGTTTTACCCAAACTAGGGATCACAAAGTGAATTTTGTGATATGTCCCCAGCCAGCTTTGGAGGTTGTCTGTTTTAACATGCTTTTGTAAAATTAAAGCTAAAGTAGTAAAAAAAAGTAAAGCTAGAAAATGTACCTACCTACTCGGAATTCGTACCCGTACGTAACTTGTAACAAGTGTTATCACCTACCTACATGTTACCGGGTTAGTGTACCAAGTTATTTATTAGGTAATTCCCAAATCCCACGTACCCAAAAAGTAGTTTTCCCATTTTCCGAACAACTTTAACAAAAAAATCAGTTTCGTAGACTTAACCCCCTCGGCGTATTAGGTACGGTTCTGCAGGTTTGAAGCGATAAGCTTACTAAAAAATAGTTTTTTTTTGTATATCAAACAATGATTTTGTCAGTGCCAGTTAGCGTACCTATATTTATTTATTATACTTAGGTATATTATGATCATGATAAATAAAATGCTTAGGCATGTAACATGAGATACCTAATATTATAGAATGCAGGTTATGAAAGCAGAGTACCTACCTCATTAAAAAATACTTAAAAGGAAATTTTCCTTGCAGGCTGCACTACGAGACGATGCCGGAGTATGGGCCTCACATGCCGCTACCGGGGCCCCCGCAGTTGTGCGCGGGGCCATACGCGGGTCCCCCGCCGGGCGCCCACTACCCCCCTTACCCCTCCCCCGAGTTCGCACGGGTAGAGCCCGACGTCCCCAAAGGCCCTTTCTTCAACGGCGCCGCCGCACCACCGCCGCGACAGAAAGGGCGCCCGAGGAAAAAGAAACCCAAGGACCAGGACCTCATGACTGCAAATCTCGGTGAGTTACCCACACAGCGCGCCTAAGCGAAATTTGTACCTTAATACTGTATGACACAAACATAAACAACGAACACTTAAGCATATTAAACATTTAGCGGTGCATCGCGCAAAACAAATTAATGCAGACCCGTTGAAACGACGCGTCAACGCCCGCCATTTTGTTCCCAAAATTCGAATACGGCCCGTTCGTTTTGCCGACAAAACGGTTACAATTTTATTAACACATTAAAGTCAAAACTGCACTTACCCTACCAGATTATCGAAGGAGACTTCCCGTGCGTTTTTTTTTAACTTTATGCTTCGTTCGAGATATCGAAACCAGTCCGTTTATCTGGTCGGCAGCCTCGACTGAGCTGACGAGAATTCCAATTCGATTTTGGAATTAGAGCGGTGGCTGATAATAACGAAAAGAAAAACAATTCGGGTATTTTTAATTTAAATAACGCTGGCTGTTGCACAGATTAAATAATCGTTTTTAATTTTAATTTAAATGTTTTGCGAGACTTAATGTCGCGAAATTAAAATGGAAAGTATGCTTTCTGGTTTACGAGTAAGTACTTATTGAAAGAAACACTTTTACGCTCATTGCAGGCTTAATAGCTCAATAGAATTAATCGATTCACATAAAAACTTCTGGGCTTATGCATGAATGGGTTCTTAACTGAGTCATTATAGTTGTAACATACCTACTGGGGCTCTAATTCTTTTGAAATGACTGTATTAACGTTTGGAATTTAAATTTTCAAGGTATAGCAAGTTTATAGTGGCGATGGGTTTTTCGCTTTTTTCTTTTGATTTTTATGGTCTGTACTATAAATCGATAGTGATGTAAACGCGTACAATGGAATCGCATATATTACGCGGTACTGTGGCGATTTGTTTTATAGTTGTTGTAAAAGTTAAGTATTTTATAGAGGCTAATTTCCCGCGAGGGTTGAGCTGAGATAGTGACGCAGGCACTGTAAGACTGTAACTGATACAATACTGGAGTAACTGTTTAAGATAATACTAGATAAAAGAAGTGAACTATTATCATAATATTATAACTTCTGTTCCTTCAAGGCAAGTTTGTATAGGCACTTTTCTGGTTAAGCTCGCTATTATACATCGTCGACACTTTAATGGTGTGAGAACAAGCCCATTTGAGTTCAAAAAAAATATGACAGACATAAAAAATGTCTGGTCATTCGTCTAGGACTAACATTATTAAGGGCTGGGAATCTGTCACCATGCATCCATTTCATCTTCTTTAGGGTTTAATACCAAGTGCTTTTTAGCTAGTTGTGGCACACGAGCTCACGAGATTGGGTTGTCTGTCATTATGTCATGGCGCTTCTCCGCGCTGTCAAGTTGTAGGTACTTGGCATATGACGAACCGCTTTACCGCGCGAATCACTGTAGGCTGCGGTTCGCGGTAAACTGGTCGAAGTCCATGCGCGCGGCGTTGCGGTAATCAATGCTTCAAATCGAGCTTACGACAGTGAACAGCTACATAGTCCGCATCACCCCGTCGCTGCACTGCGTCGTGAGAGAATCACCCACGTGTCTGTATTAAAGTATCTTAGTTCTCGTGATGGTATGTGCTGGTAAAAAGCGCAAGCAGGCGGCGCAGCCCTATTCGCGGTAAACTCTAGGGCTGTAAAATGGTGCAAAAACAGGTTTCTCACGTGCAAACCGAACAGCTCGCGTGCTCGCTCCAAAGTTCATCATACTGGCCGTATTTCAATGAACTGTTTAGCCTTTAGCCCGCCCTGCGCCTGAGTTGCATTACTGAGAGATAATCTGTCACACACGGCACCCACGAATGGCGAACCGAATGCAAATGTCAAAAAGATACATATCTACTTAACCTAGAAAAAAGGACTGCGTATTTATTATTTAGGAACGTAACTGATATACAATTTTCACTAAAACAGTTGACGCGACTACCTATCACGTGGGTCTAACAGAAAGTTCGATGAAGAGGTGGGTATTTAGTTCATCTTGCGGTGGATGTGCCAATTGGGAATATGGTGGTGAGCCTATGTTATGTTATGTGACCTGTAATTGAACTGGTTTTCCCTTCGAGTTCTAAGGTCAGGTCATCAGATAGATGGCAGTTGCTCCTTTAAAGTACGAAAAGGTTCCTCCACATGACCTGAACGAATTTTTTTAAACCCAGTCCACAGAGAGGTTGGTATAGAACCAAATGACTTATTCGCTCTCATTTTAATGCTGCTTAATTATGTCGTGGTAAGATAGGGATATTATATTATACCGGTATAAGTATAATTATATCAAGGAATAAGTTTTGTGATACGATTATCTTACTAAGCTTGATTTTTTTTTCAGAATTAGTCAGATAATCACATTACTTAATTGGATCCGGGTAATTATATTTCGGTATATAATTATATCCCTAGGAATATAACTTATCTATATTACTGAAACGTTATTTCTTTACAGTAATGTTTTAAAACACACATCATCATCATCATTGGCCTTATACGTCTGTTTCAGACGATTTATGACGTCATTGCCTCAAAGAAATGCACTTTCTTTCATGGCTGTGCAAGCCAATCCTAGAGCGGCAAACTCTACCGCACACTCTGCAGGAGAAGTCTCCAACTGGTGGATTGTTGTTGATTTGATGGCGTTTCATTCTCCTGCTCGCCAGTGTGTCACACCAAAACACACAAATGACATGAATAAAGTGTCTATCCTTCGCGGCCGTGTGTATATTGACCGTCAGGTGTTAAAACAATTAAAAAGATATTATTATCGCGCTCCGCTGGCGTTTCAAGGTATCAAAAGAATAAAAAAAAGAATTTTACATACATTGGGGTTATTTCAAGTTCGTGCGACCGTCTTTCGATAGTTGTCGAGAAATACATACGAATATTACGAATAGCGCGACCGTCAGTTACCATAACTGGACTGAATTCAATGAAATTTGTCACGTTGACAAATTAATTTAAACTCAGGATTTTAAAATATTTTACTAGTATTTGTTGGGATAAACTTCGAATCGAACGGCAACTCTCCGCTCCCCATCAGCAGCTGAGCTAGGTTCCTCCCCCCCCTAGAACATAGTTTAGACTTTAATCGTATGGCGTCAGACGTCACACACACAGATGCGCGTGTGCGATAACGTCAATGTGTATTGTCTGTGTAAACGTGTAAACGAGGTTGTTTGTATGAAGTGTCCGGGGTGTGCTATTACATAGGACTTAATCGTAGCTGGTGACGAGTGAATTTATTTCTGTACACTTCTGCCTGCCCCTTCGAAGATGCAGGCGTGATGCTATATTATGTTGTTGTGTTAGATAATCAACCAAGAAATTAATAAAATTCATGGAATGAATTACCTATTTGGTTTCGATCCTCGCGGATTTTTCGCGCTTCTAATCCCTCGGCAAACATCGTATTTCCGAATAAAAACAAATTTTAATATTAATTTCCATGTTCATCAATTTTTAGATTTATCGCGTATCAGAATTTGAATTCAGAACTATCTACTATATTGTTGTTTGGTTCTCGCGGGAATCGAAACAAAACATAAATAAATAAATAAAACAACAATAAAGTACACAGTTCTGGATTCAAATTCTGATACGCGATAAATCTATTTTTTTTATTTAACTACCAAGACAAAGGTAATAGGCGGCCTTTTTTAAAAATATCTTTTCCACGCAACCATGAGACGCGGAAAACGAAATTAAAAAGCGATTGATTGATACAAGTACACCGTCCCAGTCATTTCTCACAAAACGTGGATTCCGACTCGTCCCGTAGCCCACATTGTAAAGCCAGAGAAAGCAGCTACTATGTAAGTAGTTTTTTTGTAAAAAGATTTACGGTGAAAAATAAAACTTTATAGGCACGTGAAAGTTTTATTTTTTACTCGTATTTTTCGGAAGTTACATTCGTTCCGTAGATAAAACTGAAGTTATTTCCATTTGAACGGTTTAATTAGCGTTTGCTTACACCGTGCACCCGATACCGTCCTTTATTCTTGTTTTTTTACCTTTATAATTTTCGAGTTTGTTCAAACATAGTTAATTGTCAGAAAAAGAAGCTTTTTTGGAATTTATACTTTTACTCTGTAAATTACTGTAATTTATAATTAAGTTGGTAACAACAACTAATAGTTATGTTTATTAAAATAAAGAATTATAGAATTTAAATCCACTTCATTCTTAGTAAAAAAATATCTATCACTCAATTTTAGTCCATAAGTACAGTAAGTTGGTAAATATTAAGATTTTTAGTTTTGCTTTTCCCAGTGATTATGACGACAACCCGCCAAGGCCACGTCGCCAGAAACGTCGCCAAACAATTTATATAGAAATGGCTTCGTTGTCAAAGCGTCGCCAAGTGAATTATCTACCGTACATTTTAATGTGATTTTTGGCGACGGCTGATGGCGACGTGGTCATGGCGGGTCGGTGGGTTATGGTGTGTCTGTGTGTTCACACTGTTAGAGTTGAAGCATATTTCACACTGTGGGTAATTAGGTGCGTTTTTGTCGTCAACGATCGCTACCCCAAGTAATTTGAGTCGAAATACGAGGTTATATGTTCCCCGCGTATAAATCTTACCCGGATAGGGCGGGGTCTTTTTTTATTCGAATTTGTCGCCTAGAATGAGGGTCTACTTCGTTCTTTATACACAATACTTATGTTGGGAAACGATATCTTAGTAATGACGCGTACAAAGCGTTTTAGGGAGGTTTTTTTACGTAAGCACTTGTCTCACATATCAGACAGTCACGAACGCAACCAAAAAGATTGCACCTACTTAGATAAGTACGTACAAACTGCGAAAAAAAAAAGATTTTTTTTTCAATACTTTTAAATAAAAGCCTTATTACACTGCCCGATGCGTCTATATGTTTCGTCGTTGCTGTATGTGTAAGTACCTTTAATACATTAGAAGTACGCTAACGAAACACGCTTATTGTAAAAATACAAATCGATATAAAACATTTTACATCAACAAAGACATAAATATTGAATACTTATTTGCCCCATTAAAAAATATTGAATATTTAATGTTCCAATATTATTTAATATAATCAATAAGAACAAGAATTATTTGTATTTCTTTTATCATATTTTTAATTTATGATGCATTGTATTCCAAAATTGGTTGGACGGTTATAATTTTCTGTGCAATTATATTTTATGTCACGACAGTTTAAGGGTTGCCATAATAGTAATAATTGCACTTGTATGTTTTTGTTCATTTAATGAGTTAATATGAGGCTGGTGAGTGATTAACATGAGTTCAATAGTGTGTACGAATAACTAATGTATCTGACTGATCTCAATCCGATAGCTCGTGAATGAATCACAACACACACCGTTTTGATAGATGTTCGAATCAGACATTACGGTATTCGACTGGTCAAAGATAAATCATAAAACGCTGATCTAGAAATAGAAGCCAGTTTGATGATCAAAAAATTAATTTTATTTTTCCTTTTGACTTATTTTCGAATTTTAATAACGAATTCACTAACAATTAGTGCGATCGTTGACAGCTTTTATTTAAAAAAATAGTTTACAAAAAAATAAAAAGAACTTTATTCACACAATCATTTAACAATATTATAATGAGATCTGCCCAGAAAGTAATCACAGATGCTTGTGTTAAGCATAATCTCCTTGCTTCCCAATTTGTTTGTTTAATGTTTCGTAAAAGTACTCTAATATCATTTGCCTAAGTTGTAAAAGAGCCATTACACCTGGATCTAAATCATGGTTCATCATATAGAAAGAAAGAAAGAAAGAAACATTTATTATTTATTTAGGACACCACAGACACGGATTACATATATATACATTATAATGACATCACATCAGAAGTCAACGCACACACGAAATATTTTCTATATAGAAACATGGAAAACGAACACAGAAACTTATACCTAAATTAAAATGTGACGTCATGTCGGCTTACCCATGTGTAGTGGATGGTGTCCCGTATAAAAGGTCCTCACTCAGCTTATACCATATCCATTCTAAGCCTTCGTTTTGGTTGTGTAAGTTATCATTTGATGACTTGTAGCTCTGCCTACCCCGTCAGGAATAACGAGCGTGAGGGTAGCAGTTTTTACTTTTATTTTTAATCTAATACGCCTCTTGACAAGAGTTTCTTGTTTCCATTAACATCATTAAAAGCTACGAATAGATTTCAGTGTCATGCGTACCTATAGTACGTTTGGACCAAGGAATAGAATAAAGAACTTCGAAGGGCCAAGTGAGCGCAAAACGCGCGCCATACAACTATAAGCAAATAGTTCATACTCCAACTTTGCACTCCACTCGTCTGCAAACTTTACAAGTCACGGACCTCTGCGAAAATATATTAAGAAGTCGTCTTGTTTATAACTTGCAAGGCAATAGTCAAATATATCATGCAAGGAAATCCCTCTTTATCACAGGAAAGCTGAAAACCTTAGTATGATTGGTTATTTATCATCATTATCAGCCGTACGATGCCCACTGCTGAGCGTAGGCCTCCCCCAAGGAGGATTTTATTTATAAAAAAATACTTTTGTATACAGTATATTACGAAAAGTATTGATACAATTGCAGCTTATCACAAAATATACTAGGTTGCCGGTAAAGTGGCTATGGAATCTGAGAAGCAGTAGAGCTACCGTAGTTACCTGTTTGCAGGAGTAGTAGTAAAAGAGTGCGGGGTTGTACCGGCGACAGCGGTTCTCACACAAAATGCGCGTTTCCAACCTTTCTTTCATTCCGTGGTTAGGGCCATACTTACTCATATAAGTGCCCAATTCCTTCAAGCATGTAGCTGCGAGCTGCAGGCAAAAATACCGCTATTCCTTTATTTTTCCCACCCAATTTAATCCAATAAAAACCTTTTCAATTATTATAGCACACTTCATTCGCCGGGCCTGTTTTGGCCGAGCCACTTTTTGTCTCGCCGCCCATTATCGGAGCCTCGCCAAGTTTTTTCTCGTACCAAGTTTGGCGTGGACTGGTAGCATAACAATTATTAGGGAACGTCGTTTGAGTAGTGAAAGGTGTATCCCACGCGTGGGCCGGCGTGAGAAGCTGTGACATAAAGTACATAATGTAATATATATTATGTAATAGGCACAAGATCGGTTTGTCCGTGTTTAATTGCTACTCGTATCTCGGGGATTAAAGTCAAGTCAAGGGGGTCATTTGAGGTCAAATAAGACAGACATTGAGACATCCTTCAGAATTCAATGTTACGAGAAGGACTATAATAGCACTTGGTAATACTAGTGCTAATTATTGAGATACTTAACTTAACATCTATTGTTTTCTTAATTTACGAAAATATTAAGTAATCATTATTTTAGGTAGGTATTACAAAGCAATACTATTGATCTGTCATAAGTATTTCATTTTTTTACGCGACTGCGGCAAAACAAAAAGGGTTATGCGTTTGACCCCTATGTATGTATATGTGTATGCACGTCTGTTCCAACGTAACTTCTAAACCACCTGTCAGAATTTAACAAAATTAAATGATGTGTCATTAGAAGGGCCTTGATTCTCTCTCTCTTTATTTAAGAGCTGCGCTCTTGTCGGTGGAGTAATCGCCATTACTCCATAGATAGGGCGCGTAGAACCCCCGTGTAGAAGCCCCAATCGCCTTCCGTTCCGCAGTACACCGATCAATTTCTCAATCGGTGATGTTCTAGCTAGAGCCCTACCAGAATCCATTTCCTCGGCCTGCAACCAGTACTGATACCGCTGCTGTCCGGCATCAAGGGGTGCACTTCATAGAACCTTTTGGTCATAGACCCTAAGTAGCATTTTATAGGTTAGCCCGTGCACAGGCACGGGTAGCATTAATGCCGTAGCTCACAGGAGCTACCCACTACGTTCTGCTAATCCGGTCGCTGTTTGGTCGGGGACTGCTTATTTTTATATTCGCAGCTAACCATCATATCTGATGGCTGTTCCACTATCCGCCACCTGTGGACTCCGTAGATGGGTTACAGCTCAGCCTACTACAGATTATACGGTGGTTATAAGCTATGTGACGGAGCTGTGTGTCAAAAGTTTTCATCTCAAGCTCCTCCGTGCTTCGGAAGGCACGTTAAGCCGTCGGTCCCGGCTGCATTAGGAGTCGTTAACGTCGTCTTACTTTCGGATAAAGATCATATTAACCAAGCTAACCAAGCTAAATCACAAAAAAGTGATTTTCGCTCCACCGGGTTTCAAACCCGGGACCTCCGGGTCATAAGCCCATCGCTCAACGACTGGACCAAGATACCTTTATGTACAATTAATTGTACAGTTAACTTTAACAATTTAATTCAATGTAATCGGAATTATTTACAGTTTTTTTGTGGTTTATTTAATTGCGAGATTGTAACATTTTGTTTTTCATTAACTTGGATTAGCATCACGAATCGAATCTATGACCTTTGGTGTAGTTTCCAGCAATTACATTACGCCACAGCAAACTGGCTATCGCGCCGGCAACAATGGTCCATGACTTCAACAAAATATCGACTGAGAGCCTTCAGTCAGTTCAGAGCCTCCCCATTTGTCCGGCCAAGTAGTTAATGCCACCTAAGCCACAATACTTAAGCCCAAAAAAATTTTAAAAAATGACGAGAGGTTTTTACAGGGTACGTTTTGACAGGATCGTTTTTTTACAGAGATGCAACCTGCCTGTCTGACCTTCCGAGACGTGAAGGGAAACCCAGTTTTTTACTAAGAATAACATTTCAATTAAGTATATTTATTTTTGGTCGGAAAACGTTATAGTGATTGTTTTTGATGATTTTGTATTTTCATACAAACTTTTTAGTTTTGATGAATTGAAAACGACTTCTTTCTCATTTGACTAAGTGGATACATAATATATCATAATATAGAAAGTTCAGAACACCTACAGTTAAAACATCGAAACGCGAAATACCCAATGTTTGAAATACCGATATCCGAAATACCCAAGTTTGATGTTCGGGATTCCATTCATAGGTCTTCTGAATTTCGGTGTTATGATACTTACCCGACTAAGGTGTCATTTAGGCAGTGTTGGAATTAACCTCTCGCCGCCCGCGCTCAAGACGTCTCCATGCGATGCCTTAGAGATAAAATACCTGCGTTCGCAAAGAAAAACACTCAATAAAAAAAAAACAAGACCACAGAAAATGCTTGGCTGTTTATAAAACCGTATTGGCACTATCGGTACATCAGTTGCTTTTTGCGCGCGACTTATACCTAGTTGACCACGACTCTGCTCGCTTTATCTTCACGCTGTTATTCCGTAACAGGGAAGAAAGATGTCGTCTTTGTCTGCCTTCTGTCTCCTTGCCTTTAGATTTCTAATTGTGTAAATGACACATGATACTAAGCACTTAATCTGCTTATAGGTATACCTACCCATTGTACCTATCGAAGTCAGACGTCGACTTTGTTTATCGCGTTAGGGTTTTCCGGGATAAAAACTATCCTATATTCTTCTTTAGATTTCAAACTACCTCCTTGCCAAGTTTCATCTAGAACGGTTCAGCGATTTTAGCGTGAAAACGTAACAGACAGATAGACATTTACTTTCGCATTTAAAATATTAGTAAGAATTTAGAAATTAAAGTACTTGCCGCGTGAAACAATACAAGGGCACAGAATAGCCATATCAGATGCACCGCGGCCGCAGCACAGCTATATCAGATGGCCCAAGTCGTTCTGTCACCCACGGACCTGGTCTCCATAAGGTCACGTCCCACACAGCGTGGTACATGACACGTGATCACGTGTCCTTACGACACGCTGGACGTGACGGTGGTATGTAGAAAGACCTAGAACATTCTACGGCAAAATAATGACAGTGATGCAGATTTTATGAATACCTACCATATACTTATTGTGATTAGGTACTTACATGAAATTAAAATAAGTAGGATTAATGCCGTAGAAATAAGGTGACGTGGCATCTGGGGTGTAAAATTGAGTGATAGAGTAAGCAACAGTGTTTTCTTCTATCGTGTGAGTTGTGAGGTGAATTACCAACCTCATCAACCCTGTCGGTTATTATTGAGCCGCCAAAGGCCCCTGAAATGGCTCATGTACATCAGTAAGTAGTAACTGGAACCAACGGCTTAACGCGCCTTCCGAAGCACCCGGTTACTACATACGCAGTCGTTACATAAGCCACGTCAGGGTTCTTTGAAAGCTCGATAATAACTCTGACACCAGGATTAGATAATAATATTTACCCATTAAACATTTACCAATGTAAAAAATCAGTAGCTGTATGGTTACAGAATTTTAATTATGACGAAACAGAGAATCTATTAGACATAATTAAATAGAAGTGAGACGCACACACGCACGCATACACGCGCACACACACACACACACACACACACACACACACACACACACACACACACACACACACACACACACACACACACACACACACACGCACGCACACACACACATACACATACAAGCATTTATAGATTTGATATTTTCTTTTTAAGAAATATTTTATGATTTGATTTAATTTAAAAAAAAAACTTTATTTTTTTATATTTTGTTATTTTTTCTTGACCATGACTTTTTGGGGGTGGAGGCCTGGAGTCCTAAAACACAGGGTATCCTAGTTTAGGCTCCAGCCTCTACAAATATTGTATTTTTGTATGTATTTATGTATCCATGTGTTTTATTATTTGTAGAGGAAATAAAGATTTTACTTACTTACTTACTTTTTTTACTTACTATTGATGAGGTTGATAATCCACCTCACAACCCACACGAGAGAAGAAGAACCTCTGCATATCCCTTTGGCGATGATGCTGTTATCTTATGTGGAAAACACAGAATAGTTATAGAAATGAGCGCATGTTCAAGAGCTTTCCAGAACGCTATATAACGTTGTTTTGTCGTATTACCGGGACAAAGTGCGAATTCGATGATAAATAGTGTAAATACAGTGCGTAATATGATCGGTGTGCGTGTGCGCAGTGCGCGGCGTGACGAGGGGCGGGGCGGGGCGGGCCGGCCGCTCCCCACGCGATCTCCGATCACGATCTTCATCGATCGCGCGCGCATCGAATTGTAAACGATTTTTTTCATAGATCGCGCATGTAATGTATTTGTTGAGTTGTGTTGTTACTGATAGAGTAATTATGACGTAACTCGGTTTGAATTTTACGATTTTAGATTGTCTATTTGACAACTCTCTTTTTGAATATCTGTTCCGTTTTTGAATACCCGATTAACATACATAAACATACATAAACTCACGCCCGTAATCCCTAATGGGGTGGGCAGAGCCACAAGTAATCAAAGACAACTTGCAGCCACTGTTGATACGAAGTCCTAAGATGGATATGATAAACTTACCCGAATACCCGATTAAGAAAGATGATTTTGTGCTGCAGAAGGCACGTTTAGTCCTTGGTCCCGGGCTGCTAGCCCAAATGCCTCTACGAGCTCGTAGTGGAGGAGCGTGATGAAGTATGCTCCATACCCCCTCTTGATTGAGGAGAGGCCTGTGCCAAGCAGCGGGACGTATCTAGGCTGTTTATGTTATAACGTGTATTGGGCTGGTTTACATATCGCGGGTTGGAAGATCAGATAGGCAGTCGCTTCTGTAAAAAACCGGACCTGTCAAATCTTCAGATTAGGTAAGCGGACCCCGTGAGAAACGAGATAACGCTAGAGAGATGATGGTGATTTTGTTTGTTTCATCATCATCAGCCCATTAACGTCCCCACTGCTGGGGCACGGGCCTTCCTTATGGATGGATAGGGAGATCGGGCCTTAAACCATCACGCGAGCCCAGTGCGGATTGATGGTTATTAACGACTGCTAATGCAGCCGGGACCAACGGCTTAACGTGCCTTCCGAAGCATGGAGGAGCTCGAGATGAAAACTTTTTTTTTCCTCATACCAAATACTTAAGCTTTATTGCATCTTCATATCCGTCAGGCCTGTTGTCTTAAATTTTGTACCGGGTGAGAGCTTTCAGCGCTCCCCAGTTGTCCGGCTAAGTAGTTAAAGCCATTTGCGGAAAATCTACAATAAGTCATGTCAAAAATAATGCACCTTCATATCCCTTGCCTTATTGCTCTACAGCTATTCCTTTGATTATTGTTTTATTTAAAATTTTATCACGTGAATAAAATATAACATAATATTATTGTACGATCAGAAAATAATTAATACTCTAAATTATCTATGTTATTTTATTATAAAATAGTCATTAAGTTTTTATAGACTTAATAAAATAGAAAATCTGAAATAAATATTAGTACTTAAACAAGAAGTACCTATTACTGACTTTATATTAAATGTATATTGTACATATCTACATAAACCGTCCAATGTCGAATTCCCACTCGCATTTAAAAAAACAAATTACAAAATATTTCAATTTATTTTTCTCTGAATATTGAGATACATTTTAATGCATCTTTTTGCCGCGGCCATTCCTGTTTTTCAGACTTGCAATGAAGATAACTTGGAGCGAAAAAAGGCTACTATATTAATAATTGGCACACACCGACATTCCTGCTTCATATAAATATGCTTTTATGAATATATCATGCGTTACGTGAGCGAATTTGTAAAATTTCATATTTTTTACCTCCCATTTCTCAGTAGGGAATCCAAAATATTCTCGACGATGATTAAATGCATAGTTGTGAACAATTACGGGAAGGTTACTGTACTTCATTCACGTAATAATTATAGTTTGTGGCTTTTTTGTTTTTTTGTGGTGCGGCGCAGGCGCATCCCTACGTTTCCGAACGGTCACCATAAATAACGTTAACTGGCGGGAAAAAAAGCTTCCTACTTCAATAACGGGAGCGAAGTAAATTATACCTCGTAATGAAGTTGTCCCATCTGCCCGCGTCACGTGGTATCACCTTTATTTTTTTATGTTTTCAAGCGTTTTCTACCGCAGCGTTCGGTTTCATTGCGGTGCCGCCATAAATTTACTATGGCCGCGTCTACCAAACAGTGATTTATTTCCCGCCAAAATATGTGCCCGGTATTTTTACTTTTTTTTCGGTAGTTTTTTTTCTTCGGGCAGTTGGAGTAGCGTCCGACGATCATACTGATAGGGTAGCGCGTCCAGTCGCCGACGGTAGTTGGTTTTAAAAAGAAATACTTTTTTTTCATCTGGACCCGAGTAAAACAAAAAGCTATTTGGGGACCTCTTTCCTTTGTTCTTTCTTTTTTCTTCTGATAAATGTCACGAAAGTGTTATCGGGGAGGTAGGCAGCCATGCTGAAGTACTTATACTTAAAATCAAAACCAGAAATCTTGTGCGAGTCAGTGTCCGAATGAAGCGATTTTATAGTACGTACCTACTTACTTAATATGTTATCTGTACCTATCTGCTCTTCTCGTTACCTATGTTCCTTTCAGAATGGACAATAGCACAATCGCGGAGTATATTTTTTACCACTTCTTTCATTAAAACTTATTTCATTGGAAAATATATAAATTAATATTGGAATGTAGGTACGTATATTGGAAAATTAGGTACTTGACGACCTAGTCAAATAAGACACTTGTTACGATATATCAAAACGAAAATTTTCTTTGGAGTTTGCATGGAAATACTGTCCTGTGACGTCATCAATAAAAGCGGTCAAACGTTGTACTCATTGTTACTTGATCCAAGAATAAAATTCGAAAATATGTGGAAATATATAATATGAGATTGGTTTATTATCATCTTAGACTGGCTTCTATTTCTAGATTAGCAGTTTGTAATTTATCTTTGACCCAGTCAAGTACCCAATTGTGTAACTGTAATCTTTACTAATAGTGAGTATAATTATTATAAATGCGAGAGTTATTTTATTTGTTATCTTTGCAAGTCAAAACTGCTGGACCAATTTAGATGAAAATTGACATACAAATAGATCGAAACCACTTTATGGGACAACTTCCAAGTGAACTTAAGATTCTAAGTTTTAGCTTTCATATTTATAACAACGATAACAACGTGCATCGTGCAATATACAGTAACTGGTACTTAAATAACTGGTGTTTGTAAAGTAAACTGTTACAAAAGTAGCAGCTACCGTCACGTCCCAGCAATGATCGACTAATGTGAGTTCCGTGTCATTTCGTTTAGTACTCACCGCTATCTGCCTGAAGACATCTGTATCGGTGGCACTCCCAATGGCTTTATATCGACAGTTTATTTATTGTTCGACCTTATGAGAAATTTCAATTCGATGCAACGATGTCGACGGGTTATTTTAGTCTTTGTAAGAGTAACAGCTGATTGTCTAAAAGCAACTTTAGCGCTATTATCATAGCCCACACTGTGGCGTTTGTCAGCTGTATACAGAAGTCGCATATTCAAATATATCTTTATTCAGTAGGTAACATAGCTACACTTTGAATCGTCGTTTTTTAAATAACGAACGTCTCATCCGCCTGAAACTACTGCAGCTTCTCAACCTGTATAGTCGGGAAAAGAAGCTGCAAGAAATACCTCGGCACAGGGCCATAGACGGTCTTTGAACACAAACATAAAATATTGTTATACAATTTAGTAATTTGGCTGCCTAATATCGCTTTTTAGACAGTTAATCCCATGCATTCATATCTTCTAAATAATCACTATACACTACACATATTACTATAATGTCCGCTCGGCGAAAGACGTTCAGCACTATGGTAGATAATATAAATAAATTAGTAAGATTAGCATTATCTACTAAGGGATGCAAAAGTACCGTCAGTCAAAGACCAAATAAAAAAAGAAACAAAAAATCGTTTATAAGTATTAGGTATTTCATACAACAAAATAATTGTAAAGTCTTCCTAGATTTCACAATAACCCGACAATGTCTGAAGTATTGAGAATAGGTTCCTACAGAAACCTGTCTAAGTAAGTACTTCAATACATAATTAATGTTTACATTTCTATTTAATATATAAATCACTCCTTTGTTAATAATTTCTTAGTACAAATGTTCAAATCTGTGTGGGCGGTATTTCCTATTTCCGCCGTATTTTTCTAATTAATTTTCCTTCTTTCTTACTATTAAATCCCTGATCTTTTTCCTTAATTGTCCTCTCTCCTTCCTCGTCCTTTTTCCATTGTCACTTCCTTTCTTGTAATTCTTAACATTCCATTTATGGTACACCTGCTATATTTAAAAACGAGTCCAATCAAAGCTATTGTTCCAATTGAATCTACTTCCGAACAATAGACTAAAAAGTCACAGAAGACAATTACAATGCATAGTCGGTGTTGTAGTCTTACCAAACGTTGGTAAGCATGGTGACAGGAACCTTTTCTGTCCCTTTCAGTGATAGGTTGTAAGCAGTGACGTGTCGATCACAAAGTGGAAATGTTCCCGTTGTAAAAACTCTTTAATACGTAGTAAGGACACTGGCTGATTTTCTTTTTCAAATTGGTCGTTTTTTTTCTTTTTTGGTATGACGCGCCTTCTGTATTTGCCACCAACAAAACGAGGAAACATTTCATGATAATAAAAGGAATTTAGAGAAACAGGAAATTAGGAGGAAGGATCAATACGGATATATAGGATAGGATTATAATTTGAAATCATTAAGACGGATAAATTCTTGTACTTGGTATTATCTGCATAAATACTAGGTGATAACATTATTTTTACATAAGCTTTGCGCCTTTTTACTGCCATCATTGGTTGTAAGTTTATCACTTATGAAGAAACGTTGTTTTAACTGAAGATAAAATAACATTACCAAAGAGTTACGAGTACTTAATATCTGAAAAGCTCTATGATACAGTTACACAATAGTCGTGTATTTTTAATAAAATTTTGTGTTCGACCTTTCGTTACCAGTTATTTATAATTATCTCAACATTTTTATTTTTACGTATTGAGACATACCGATATTTATAATTTATGCCAACAAATAAAAATGTGCATTAAAACTGGTGTGCCCATTATGTCCGTTGATAAAGTTTTGTTTAGTCCAAGCGGGGCGCCCGGCTTAGGGAAGCTGTGATTAGATATCGATAAAAATACAAATAAAATAATTTTCAAGTCGTAAAACTACTGTTTTATAATAACATGGGAACTGGATTGCTATTATCTGAATATGTTATTATCCATCATAAAAATAAAGGTGATACTTACGATTTTATTAGTACGTACAATCATTCTCAGAATCTAGTGTAAAGAATGATTTCTAATATAACATTACGAGTATTAACACAGCATAGTAATTAAGTTTTTGCTGTCAATCACGAAAACTAGGTAAATGGATTGGTGACAGTTACTTATGATAATCACTATATAAAAATATGTTTTTGATTGACAAAATACTTTCTAAGCCACCATCGAGTCGACAAAACAAAACCAAGGTCGTCACTAACCCATAAAAAATTATATGTCGTCGTCATTGAATGTTCGTTTTGATGTCTATCGATGCCGTATAACTCTACCGTTTTAAGTAGTAATAACCGGCTGAAATATGACCAGAGTGGAGAGTTCGCGCCGCGCGGTCGCGTTTGAGTTAGAGTCGCCGGTAGCGCCCCCTGCTGGCATGTTATGTGATACAACACATACGCCGACGTATTTGATAATTTTTCTTTTTGTAAACCCGCGTGGTATGCCGACGATTCGAGAAATCTTTTTAGTGGCGCATAGATTTATAATTTTTATTAATTATACACTTCGTTTATTACTCTGAGGTTCTAAAACGGTTTTCGCTGCGTCACCGCGCGGGTACGTACCACAAAAGTATTTAGTGGCCACCGGACGGAGCGGTATCGGGTAGGAAATCTACATTTTTTGCCGACTTTAAAACATGAATGGTGCGTACGATTTATGAGATGACAATGATCTTTTTACGACCTACCCGATTTTTTGTTGCGCTTTTTACAGTGGCCTGCGTGTTATCGCGCTACATTTTGTGTCTCAATCTATTAATAATGTCTTCTTTTAGCGGACGCAGAGTTTTTGTGTAACGATCTCATTTATCGATAACGTGATATGCCGGAACATCACTAGGTAGAGATAAGTTTTAAAATATTTTTAAAGCCTTCATGAAGGCTGACTTTTATAGCAACGTTTAGTTTTTATGTAAGCTTGTAGCTGTGGAGTAATTCATTCAAAGAAATATTCTTACCAAAGGACAGTTTTGAATTTACTATTTCTTTTGTGTCTGTTGGTAATGTTCTAAAAACTAGGTTAGGTACTTTGCACTGTAAAAGTTTAGTCTTTGAATGGAGCAAGTGAGAATATTAAAAATGGGCTTGAATTAAAATCCTTTTCCGCGAGACGCTATCGAGACTTTAGTTCACGACCGCCCGAAGGGTTTGTTCGTCGGCTAGTGTGGGTTGACCTCCCTCTTTGTTTTCACTTGTACATTTTGAATAGAGGGGGGGATGTGCGATAGTTGGTGAGGGGTCAGTGGAGGCTGGTGGGGTTTATCTGGCGGTAGACGTGTAAATCATGTCGAGTAAACACAAGACGTTCCGTCAACGAATCGCGGGCGCGATCGGTGTAAGCCCTGAACAGGGTGATGGAGAATGTAGCGTATTTTTATTTGACTAGACATTTTTTGCCTAAGACGCTAAATTCAAACCGGAAAATAAATTGGAATCGTAAATTAATATTTCAGAGTAGTTGAGGAGTGTCCAGCGCGACTTCTTCTGTTCAACAGAACTCTTCTGTGCGTCAGAAACAAAATAAAATCTAAAAGAAACTTACTTATGTAACTAAATCATAGATTCTTCACTTTCAATAAATGTGAAATTTTCATAATGATAGTTTTTAAATATAATAGGCTCACGTTTGACCACAATCTCACCTGATGTTAAGTGACGATGTGGTCTAGGGTGGATCACGCTTACCTAGCAAATGCCTATTCACTCTAGCCTTGAAGACTCCCAGATGGTAGACACTACATTACTACATAGAATGTACGATTATTATTTTTATTTTGAAAGACATTCAGACACTCACGTCCGCTTTGCGAGCAGATCGTCTGCTCGTCACCACACTTAGTATTTATAGGAGTTATAAAGACTGGTGATTTATGATCTCTGTGGTGACAGGGTACCAACCCATCACAAAAAAGGTTTCCTACAAAAACAAATATTTTTGTAATCTTCATATTTTTTTTTAATTTTGTTTTTGCGGGACTTGGTAGAGTCGATTGGGTAAAATAAAAATGACTTAAGCTCACGACTATATCCCAATTGGGTTAGTCAGAGGTACATGGAAAGTTTCTCATGGAGCTTTCTGTTAGACCAACGCGATAGGTGGATAAAATAAAATAAACCCTTAAGAAACTTAAGTCCTCAATCACACTTAACGCAGCTCCGGCGCGTCTAAGTGCGTGAAAATCACTTTACGCGTGAAAAAGCGTAAAGCGTAAGGCAAAGCGGTGCATTTGCGCGAATCGGGCGCGTACCCACAAGCGCAGCATTACGACGGAGACTGCATAATTACCGTCTACAATTACTCTTGCTTAATTGTTCTTGGGAAGCCTTTGGAACGGTGTCTTTGGAACGAGAACGCCGGCGTAGGTATATTTGTTCGGCCTGTCGGGACGCGATCCATTTGTTTGTCCGAAAAAAGAAATTAGATTATTGTTATCGTGTCGATGGCAAACTAAATAGTATCGGCCCAAAACTTTCTTTCTAGACAAGGTTACCTACAGAGTTGTTACTGGTAACACAGTTAACATGGTAATATTGGTACGCTTGTAACATGGTTTGACAAGCGTACCAATATTACAGTGTTATTTCATTAACTATGTCCAAAAAAAGAGTTAGGTGGCAAGTCGCCCGCTTCATTATCTGGCCTGCGGGCGAGTTTACCCTTTTTTTTGGTGGTCTACCCTCAATGGTGTCATGAGACTGTGTCAGTTTACTCCAAACGAAAGGTGTAATTTGGTCCTGAAATATTGTGGTTGATATTTTCTGTATGGGAAAGAATACAATTATTATTCAGACGGGTAGATTACGAAAAAATATAAGGATTGGAATGTAATCACTCTGTTTTGTAATCAACAATCAAATTTGCTAAATATTTTTGTCATGAGTGACTGTATCTTTATAGAGGTGTGTAGATTTGAATTTGAATTTGATTAAAGTCTTCAGACAGTCTTAAAAGTTAGACAATCTTAAATTATATTGTACTCTTTAAATACGTCGTAATATGGTTATTACCGGTTAAGTATTGTTTTTAAACCAGGATATTATAGGCCATATTAACGGCCTCCGTGGTCCAGTGGCTGAGCGTTGGGCTCGCGATCCGGAGGCCCTGGGTTCGAATCCCGACATGTAACAAAATCACTTTATGATCTCTAGATTGGTTAGGACATTACAGGCTGATCACCTGATTGACCGAAAGTAAGATGATCCGTGCTTCGGAAGGCACGTTAAGCCGTTGGTCCTGGTCACTACTTACTGGCATAAGTATGTAGTCGTAACATGGGCCATGTCACGGGCCTTTGGCGGCTCAATAATAACCCTGACCAGGGTTGATGAGGTTGGTATTCCACCTTACAACTCACACGATAAGAAGAAGATAGGTCATATTCGAATTGTTGGTTGGTAATTGATACCTTCTCACGCTAGTAATCCGTAATCGGGCGGGCAGAGTTGGTGGTTTATTTTCATCACAAACCCACATTCTCAGCACAGCACTACGGGTAGATTTACAACTGGCAAATGCAACACGGGTTACATGCAATAGGTACGTGTAGTACGGGCATATTTACTGAAAGTTTTATCGCTCGTAAAACGCGCGGCGTTCTTCGTCAACTGCGCGGGCGCAGCCGATAAATTGTTGCGGAAAACAATGACCAAGCCATGTTACGACCGCGATTTATGACCGCAACGATACGACCCCTAACCCTATATCCACAGCACCTTAAAACCTTAAATCTAGAGTTCCAATTTCCAATGCGAATGAAAAGAACGGCCGATTTTACCACAGTTATCGCTCATAATTTGCTAGGTACATCGTGAAACTAATTTGGGTATGGAAACAGTATTAATTATAGTTGTTTTAAATGTGTGTTTCGATTTAGCTTACATGCGGTCGAATCGGTGCTCGTTCCTCGATTTATGCACAGCTTTAGGCCCGCGCCTTAGTTCGCGTCTCTCTTTCTCGGTCTCTCTTAGTCTCGGTCTTCGAGAACGCGCGCGACACGTTTTTTCCCTCCCATTTTCATCCCCTTAAGAGTTGATTTCCGGGATAAAAATTATCCAACGTTCTTCCCTAGATATCAATCTGTTTTTATAAGCACAATACTTCATTTAAATTGCTTCAGCGGTTTACGGTTAAAAAGGTAACAAACAGAGTGAAAAAGAGAATATATTTTTTAAAATAAATATATATAAATGCTTGTGTCATACGGTGTTATGTGAAACTTTTAAAATACTCCTATACGATCGACAGATTCAATGCTATTTTTGTAAACAACAGTTGTACCTATAGCATAATACCTACTGCTCAGGTACAGTCATGAACAATATAATGTACCCACTTTAAGACTCTGTCGCACTAACATATTTGACATTAAATTTAGTGAGACTTACAGTTCAATTTGTCAAAAAAGTTAATGTGACATGGGACCAAAGTGTATAGATATTAATGCTCGTGACCGTACGGGTTCTTCACTCGAGCATACTCCACCACGCTGCTCCATAGCCTATGTTTTTCAGTATTATTATTTTTCTGTTAAACCCTGTGATTGTATGGTAGTATAAAAACTATACAATTTTATATCGACTGACTGAGTATACCAGTCGATATCCAACCGGTTAAGTAGTCACCTGCTAAAATATTTCAATAGAGACAACCAAAAAAGAAAATTAGTTATTGGTAATATCAATAATAATAAATATTATTATTTGTTATTTCGCATTTTTTACGTCTTTACAAGATGCGTGGTGAATAGGGGAAGCATGGTGCGCTTGTCAGCAGGATAGAAAGATGTAGTAAAACCTAGAGCGAAAGAGACATGCAACGAAATGTACTCACTATTCTGACAGCTGGTTTCCGCACCATGCTGTAACGCATAAGGTATTATAGTATAACTATTATTCGTAAATAATAATATTAATAAACCTGAGTAACCCATGCGAATTGGCGTTGCGAATTTATCAAAGTATAATCTAATATAAAATTACTTAACAAGTGTTATTTTAAGCTATTAAATGAGGCATTTTTTTTAACTGTATCTTTATGTCTTGGAGGTGTGTCGTGGTGTTTTTTATGACCGTGACGTATTTAAAAGTTCACTTCTCGGATTCCAAACGCCTTATTAAGTAATTGACTTTTTTATTAAATTATTATTTTATTGGTGTTAAGTATCTCTCCCCGATGTAGAGCATTACTAAAGACAGACAAGTTATACTATAAAGATAGTGGATTTGTATTTACTAGGTAAGTGTGTTCTATCTTAATCCACAACGTCATTTGCCACCAAATTATATTCTGGCTCAAAGTACCTGCACCTAGTCCAAAAAATAGCCACCTATTTCTATTTCGAAAAAAGAAAAAGTATATTGTAAAACTTAGCAAATAAAATGGATAGCAAAATATTTTAACGAATCGGTAGTAAAATACAGATGATTTTGAGCACGATATTCCTAAAATAAAAACGAAATATCCATTTTAGCTTTGATTTGCCGATATCCACCAGTTATTTACTTTTAAAAATATTGTAAAAAATACACATGAATTATATACACCTATTTCGCTAACATACAACTGAATCGTGTATTATTTTGTGTCGGATAGAGACACCTTTATCGCCTGTATGACTAAAATAACTTATTATCCGTTTCATCCGTATAAACAATTAGGTACCAGACAGAGACCCAAGGTCTCCTTTTGATAATTTTAGTACGAAACACTAAAAAGATAAAGACATACACGTCTAATTGAGAACCTCCTCCTTTTTTGAAGTCAGTTAAACAGAGCTTGAAATCCGAGAAGTGAAGGTCGTCGACCTCAACTGACAGCTGATTGCCGTTTAGCAGTATGACTCTTGTCTTCCTCATCAGATCTGAATCCTGAGTACTTGGAGATGGGGTTCCGCGGCGGCGGCGGTCTGGGCTCTACCTCGCGCACGAAGCGCATGCGCACCAGCTTTAAGCATCACCAGCTCAGGACCATGAAGTCATACTTCGCTATCAACCACAACCCTGACGCCAAGGACCTGAAGCAGCTCAGCCAGAAGACAGGATTGCCCAAAAGAGTGCTACAGGTGAGACGAGAAATCTATCGATGGATTCGGTGTTGATACACTGGTCGGTCAGTTTAAAAAAAAATATGTAGAAAAAGTTTCTTAGTTGTTATATTTGGAGTGGTACAGATATTAAATGAAGCAGTAAATGTAGTCATTTGCTGAACGTTACAATAGTTTTATCGATGGTATGAATACAATGTTTAAAATGTCTCTTGCAGTGATTGGTTGAAAAGAAAAAATAACAGGGTATGCATCCCTGGTGATATATATATATATATATATATAAAGTAAAAAATATTTAAATTAACAAAATTAGAGAAAAAGCAACAGTCCGTCGCCATCATGTTATAAGGTAGAAGACAGAAATAAAAAATGCAGTGTTGCCATAATACAAAAAGCAATTTTAGTGTGTAATACTTAGACACGGGTGCCAAGTTAAAACGACAAGAAAAACGACAATGCACACGATTCACATGTCATCTTATGTCTCTAAGGTAACCATACATCAATAAGGTGGTCATACAAAAAATGATTTCTTGTTAAATGAAAGGAACATAATACGCTAATTTCCAACTAGTCAAATCAGCTACTTTTTATCAAACGTCAAAACACGAAATTACTATCGAATTTATTTGAAAAGCAACCTGTGACGTCATAGAAATGTGGCAATCTGTCGCAATTATTATTACATTTTTCTTAATTAAAATTCATAAATAAGTTAAATAGATAAAAGAAAACGTTTTTTGTCACCTTTAGATCTGTATTTATTCATAACTTATCTTTGACCTAAGAAACTGTCTAATTTACGACGGCTTTTTAATTGCTCGTAATTCTAAAATGTAATAACAATATTTTAATTTGATGTTAGTGAATTGATGTTTTTTATTAAGAAAGAAAAAAGTTGTAGGAGGCGGTGTTAGCTTCGGTAAATGAAACCCCTTCGAGGAAATTAGGATATTATTTACATAAGATAAAAGAGAGAAGAAAATCATGCCTCGTCGGCAAAGTCTATGGCGTAAGTAACGTAATATTGCCAGAGCAAAATATATTACAATAATGTATTATGATTTTCATATTGGCAACACTGTATTAATCTATAATTACATTACACTGCAAATATTATATATCTGATCATCCAAATAAGGGTTCCTGTTAAAAGAAACAATATAAAATATGGCCGTTTTAAGATTACGAAGACCGCCAAAAGTGAATATTAAATAAGAAATATAAATCTACCTGACTAGTGTATCAAAACCGTAAATGTGTTTCAAAAACCGGTAGTGTTTTGGCTAATGCGAATCTTATGTTATTCGATATCAACCTCTGCTCGCGATATCGGCGCCTGCGTTGCGAACGACAGTTCACTTGCGGTTTTACCGTTTCCCGTTTACCTCTATTTACATTTGAATATTTTATTGTATAATATATTTTATTATCTATACGTGTGTTAATAAATTGGTAGCTCTATGGAGGCAGCTGGAGTCAATTGACGTGCACAGGACTGATACATTATTTTTATAATATAAGATATAATTTTACCTTGTTAAATAGTTATACGTAATATATATTCGTAGTTGGAAGCAAATGTGTGCGTGTGTCGATTCCTGCCGTTTCTGTAGTGGTGTCACTGGTTATATATCTATATAGGAACCGTTTTTAATTAATTTTTCAGAGGCTTACATACAGAAGAACAAGGTAATTATTTACAGATGATTGGAGTTTAATAATAGTTAATTTACGTCTTATATATTTGTTATAAGTTTCTAATTTCATACTAGGTATGTTTCAGGTGTTTACAATGGCAAGGTAATTTTATATCAAAACAGTTGCAGTGCTATCCTGATGGTGCAAGAAGCTGGTACGAATAGGTAAGTGAAAATACATTAACAAACATTTTCACTTGAAAATGTAACTAATCATTATAGATTCCGCTCAAAATGGATGTATTTCACTGGCTTCAAACTGAAGCATCATCGATTTGGTACAAGTCGGAGAACAGCAGCTAAAGCCGCGAGTCTACTGTGTTCTTGCAACCACTTTTGACAGGAAGTCCTTAGATGGATATGATGTTGGTGACAATCGCCCATAACGCCCATCATATGAGACAGGGCACAAACCACATTCTTCATTTTAAATTTGACTTAAGTAGTTACAATGTTGATTTTCGTCAGCATTTATTTTGCCGGATTTATTTTTATCTTACTAGAATCACAAGAATTACGAGGGAATCAACAAAATACCGTCGGTTTGACGATCACGCGACAGAGCACGTATCATTACCGGCTTCACAGAACTTGCGTGTGGGTAAGTGAAAAAACCGATCTGCCTGCTATTTGCTGTTCAAAAATTGCATATGGACACGTGTTATTAGTGGCCACCGAAATTAGAGGACAGAACAGACACGGATTTGTAAATTGCGCCGACAATTCTATTTTTCTATCATTACGCGCTGATTTTTTGTTTGAACGCGATTTTACCAGTTTGATAATAATACGCCAGTTATGTCACGCATACAGTTCAAAAAGGATCTTTTCTTTTTTTTGTCAGTTGTTATTAAATGAAGAATGTATGGAGATGGTTCACCAGCGTCCTACATCCTTTGCCCCAAGATCCTTGGCGGTTTGTTTACTTATACTTGGTTCGCTGTACAAACAAAAGTCACGGTCGTAATCCCTGTCGTAGTGGACAGAATTATTTAATTATTCTGATGATATAATCAGGATTTTTCAAATTCACACAACATAAGTCGGGTAGGATGCCAAGTCGTCCTCTTAATAACTGGCCCGCGGGCGAGTTGTACTTTTTGTTTTTTATCGTAGTCTCGCTTGAATGGTTGTTGTTGTGATTGATATTTTCGTTGTGGGAAACGACCAAATTACCCCTTTATTCTTTATTCAGAAACCGGCCCAGTCTCATATGTAACCATTTGGGCGAAAATACAAAGAAATGTAAAATAGATATTTCATTTGCTGGCACCTTTTTACGGCACTGCTTAGTGCCAAGTGCCTCCCTTTTTACATCGTCATTATACACGTAATCACACATCTAAAGATATGATCTAAAAAAAACACATCGCGAAATAAATAAACACCCTAATGTGTTGTTTACATCGGCTATCTATCACATCTGTACTTTGCTGTGTAGATTTTTAATACGTACTTACCTAACTTTTATGTAATTAATTTGTTTAAGTTTAACACTTTTGTAATGGTTCAGTGAATAATTTAAGTTTCACGTTTCGAATGTAGCGCTTAACCTGTCTAAACGAAACGAAAAAAAGGAATTAAGAATCGGATCACTTCAAAAATATTATTTTTTCAAAATTGGCTTACAAAGTTAGCGCTT
Source organism: Pectinophora gossypiella (assembly GCF_024362695.1). Lineage (NCBI taxonomy): Eukaryota > Metazoa > Arthropoda > Insecta > Lepidoptera > Gelechiidae > Pectinophora > Pectinophora gossypiella. The sequence continues at coordinate 934,781 of NC_065433.1, forward strand.
TTTGAACGTCAAAAAAATAAATTACATATTATGTAACTAGCTGTAAAACTACTACCACATCGGAATCTGTAACGCTGATGGAAAGACGTGGCCAGAATCACTTGTTGAGATACATCTTCTATAAATACCCTTTACGAGTCTCTGACTGAAAGATGCATAATATCATAACGAATATCAAGGAGGTTGAGTAAAGCTAAGGCCGAAGTAGTGGGTGGAATTCCTCCTATTCTTGTGGATCTGCTCACCGCATTAGGGATTACAGGCGCGAGTCTATGTTTGTAGATGGGTATGGGCATTGCAAGTACCTGGTAGTGGACTTCTCACACAGTAGCAGCGTTCTCTCGGCACATCTGCGGCCATTTTACCGCGTTCTAATTGATTGCGCACACGTCGGCGCGCCTTGCCGTTTAGACCTGTGTATTGCGGTTAATTTGTTTACTATCCGCGGCACTTTAAAATGGACCATTCGGCAGCATCAAAGAGCGGTTCTTTGTTTCGGTAATTACGGTTTTTAGGGTCCCAACGTACACGTGCGGTTCTAAAGCTGTTACGTCATGCTGGTTTTTTTATAGAAACAGCAGCATTATCAGTGCTTTGGAAGGCACGTAAAGAACCTGGTCTCTGTCTTTTATTCACATCATTCACACACATCATCAGCCCATTAACGTCCCCACTGCTGGGGCTCGGGCCTCCCCTATGGATGGATAGGGAGATCGGGCCTGAAACCATCACGCGGGCCCAGTGCGGATTGATGGTTATTAACGACCGCTAATGCAGCCGGGACCAACGGCTTAATGTGCCTTCCGAAGCACGGAGGAGCTCGAGATGAAAACTTTTTTTTTGTGGTCACCCTTCCTATGACCGACCTTTGCGAAAGTTGCTTAACTTCAACAATCGCAGACCGAGCGCGTTTACCGCTGCGCCACCGACCTCTGTCTTTTATTATTGGGCGATAAAATGATCTAAAAAACAATATTGCATTTTGATATTTGTGCATATAATAGTAAAGTAAAATTTTCTTTTACTACGACTCTGTATTATGTATTTATGTGATGCTTTGTGATCCCTAGTTTGGTTAGGACATTACAGGCTGAAAACCTGATTGTCCGAAAGTAAGACGATCCGTGCTTCGGAAGGCACTTCGTTGGTCCCGGTTAGTATATACTGATGTAAGTGAATAATCGTTACATGAGCCATGTTAGGGGTCTTTGGCGGCTCAATCATAACCCTGACACCAGGGTTGATGAAACTGGTATTCTTCACAACCCACACAATAAGAAGTTGTAAAAATTAGTCTATAATAAAAATAATAATTATTATGATCGCTTATTGTTCTAAATTTATACCATAAATTATAGAACGGTAAAGGATATAAAAATAATACAGATTTAACTAAGGTAGAAATAAAATACCTCTACATCACGTTTCAACTTACAAACAGTAATGAGTGTACGAAAGAAAGAAACTTTTATTTGAAATAAAGGAATCGCAAAGTATTACTTAGAAAACTGAGCTGGCAGCAAAGTAAGCTTTTTTGTATCGTATTATTATGGTATTGTTACACTGCCTTTGTGTTTTTTTTTAATATATTATAGACTTGCGTTTGACCACAATGAAGGACGTAATATACGATCTCGACGACCCGATTACTCTAGCCATAGAGGCGGCCAATCAGCTCGCGACACCAAATACTTCAGGACCCCGATACCGACCCCGCCGGTGTGGCCGACGACTTCCCTCAATCAGCGCTTATCGTTATCGACCCCCTAGGGTGGATTAATTCTTTCAAATATTTTCCTCTCAGACGACGCCCTGAGCCGAGGTTCGAGCCCAACTGGGCACCCTCAGGCCTGTTGTCTTAAAAACGTTGTACCGGGTGAGAGCCTTCAGCGCTCAAAAAGCAGCCAAAATCATCTACCCAACCCGGCCTATCGATAGTATCTATACTGTCGATAGTATCGAGCTCTTTTTGGGCGATACTATTGATAAGCAACGATAGTATCGATTGTTTTAAGTTTACGCGGTTATTATCATAATTAAAGGACATAATAACGGGTTCGGGAGTCTCATATCCCCATTTAAACGCGGTAAGAACCCGTTATTATGTGCTTTAATTATGATAGTATCGATAGTTACAAGATGAAAAACTATCGATAGTATCGATACTATCGATAGTGCCGATAGTTGAAAAACAAAAAACTATCAATAGAGTCGATACTACTGCGATGCTATCGATAGAGTCGATACTATCGATTAATTATCGATATTATCGTTTTTCGGTAAACTACCGATAGGGCGCTATCGAGCGGCAACGCTAGCATCAACACTCGTACAAGTTGCGCATGTGGCAAAAAGCGAACCTATACGCGCCTACGTGCGCATCCAAAAACGAGCTTATACGCGCGTATAAAACGCCTGAAACCGCCCTTATTCATAAATAAACTCCCGCCTGAATCTCCAAGATTTAATATCCTCTCCGCCGGGCCGCCATAATTGCTTCGCCATACTAATTTAGACCTTGTTACCTTCGCGTTGTAGGCGACGAGTAATTAGAAGATGAAAGTATCAAAGGACGCCTTTAGAGAAAAAAAGTTTTCAAATAGGATGTGTTTATGAGTTACATTTCAAAAGAATATTTTAATTATAATTTTCGCTCAGTTATTTGATATATGAAATGCGTCTATGCTAGAATTGTGATTTCTCGTTTTACAAGTTCCGGTTACCTAACCTGAAGATTTGACAGGTCCGGTTTTTCGCAAAAGCGACTATCTGTCTGACCTTTCAACCCGCGAAGGGAAAACCAGCCTAAGACAGCTTACAAGTAGGTTACTTCCGAAAAGGTTTCCTCGCGATGTTTTCTTTCACCTCTGAGCACATAATACTCATTCAGAGTCGAATTCAGTGGTTTCAAATCCGAGCCGGGATTCTTCTTTTTTACGTGACTCATTGTAGATTTACCGCAGATGGCATTTACTTGGCCGGACAAATGGGGATAGCTGAAGGCTCGACCGCTCGAAAAATTATTCGACCCTAGTGGGTCGATAGCGATAAGCGCTGATTGAGGGAAATCGTCGACCACGCCGGCAGGGTCGGTATCAGGGTCGTACCAGGATTCGAACCCGTGACACTTCGATGCAAGTACGGTCACGAGTACTTTAATATGTATACACTTTGAAACCATGTCATGCCAAAGTGGGTACATGATATTGCTCATGACAGTACGTGTTCTCCGAACAGGGCCAGGTCATTGGTTAGGGATTACCAGGTTGAACACATACATACCTTAAGAATAAATAATAATACCTTAACTAATACTTTCTTTCTTTCTTTCTTTCTTTCTTTCTTTCTTTCTTTCTTTCTTTCTTTCTTTCTTTCTTTCTTTCTTTCTTTCTCACTTTCTTTCTTTCTTTCTTTCTTTCTTTCTTTCTTTCTTTCTTTCTTTCTTTCTTTCTTTCTTTCTTTCTTTCTTTCTTTCTTTCTTTCTTTCTTTCTTTCTTTCTTTCTTACCTAGACTTACATAAAGCAATGGTACCGTCGTCCCCAGGAGGTCCGCAGAGGTCCGTGTTCCTCTATGTCCCCAGGAAGAAAAGCGACACGTATCTTTTATAATAACTATAAACTCTAATAATGTCGTTAATTTAAAAGATGGCTGCCCAGCTGGGCCAAAGATTTTAGTTACCCGCTGAGTGAAAAAAAGAAACATCTGATCTATAACTTAATAAGGCTAAAGACAGCCTCCGTAGTCTAGTGGTTAGAGCGTCAGGCTCACGATCTGGAGGTCCGGGTTCTATCCCCGATGGGGACATTGTCGAAATCACTTTTTGAGACTGTCCTTTTGTTAGCATTTATTGTATATTTTAAAATTAATTGTGTATTTTGTTATGTTATTTGTATGTTATAACTAAATTATTAAATATTGTGAATGATTTAAAAGTATGCCTGTTGATCGTTCGTCATTCGTCGCTCGCCATTCGCCGTTCCCTTCCATTTCGCCGACGACAGGGGTAGAGTGGTGGGGATGGAATAAAACTGTTTGCCTGTTAGAATAAGTCTCAGTTGTTCTGTTGCAAAAGTTGTGTTAAGTGAATATTGGTCAATATATTGATATCCAAGGAAGTATTGTGTCTTATTCACAAATCACCACGCTGGGAAAAAGTAAAATATTCTACATGTCAGAAGTGGGATGTAGAACGTAAGTTGTAACGATATAATACTTTATTTTATTACATCATTGTGCCGTGCCTGTTATACTGTTGTTTGTTAGTATATACGAAAAGCATTTTCTTTTTGTGTACACGTGTGGCGTGATTATTTGACCGAGACTACTCCTCGGTAGTAATAACGGTGCACTTATGTAGTGTTACTATTTGGCCGGGGCTACTCCTCGGTAGTATTAGCACTATGTATGCTTCTGCTTTTACGCGTAGTTTTATTGTTTGGCCGGGGCAACTCTTCGGTAGCAATATTACTGCGTCTATATTTTGAATGTGGTGCTATTGTTTGGCCGAGGCTACTCTTCGGTAATGATAGCACAAGGGTTGCTTCTACTTTTATGTGGCGGTATTGTTTGATCGAGGCAACTCTTCGATAACAATGGCGCTACGCTTATATTTTTATATGGTGTTATAATTTGACCGAGGCTACTCTTCGGTATTGATAGCACTACGCTAATAGTTTTATGTACTTAGTGCTAATTCAAATATAGATTGCTGTATTCTTTGCACATATAATGGCAAGTTCTGTACAGCAATAAAATACATTATAATGAGCAGTGATGTCCGTCTTCGTACATTTTCAGCCCTCCATTGCCTGATGATGAGGCAGAAGGCAGGCTCTACCGGCATCGATTAACGACGCCCTCGCCGCCGCATGGCCGTGAGCGGAGGAGTCGTGGTCGGGAGAGAAGCTGCGATTACCGTCGCGGTAGCAGAGCTAGTTCCGGTCGGCAGCGGAAAAGGAAAAGCAGTGCTGATCGCCGGGAGGGGCATCCGAAGCGTTGCAGAGCGGGAGCTCGCAGTCCTGACGGCGGTAGCAGCGTGGTTAGGCAGAGCAGAAGTAAGTCCCGTTCCTATGATTACCGCCGCCGCAGGTCTAGACGTAGCCCGACAAAAACGCCAAGGGCAAGCCGTAGTAGGTCTCGCAGTTCAAGAGTACATAAGCGCTCTTCGAAGCATTACTATACCAGATCTAGCAGTTCAGAGAGTGACAAGAGAAGGAATACTAGGAGTAAGAACACTTCTAATGATGTAATGTTATCATTTTTTGAGAAAATTTTTAATAGCAATAATAATAATGCAAGGGAACGGTATGGAAATGTTAATGTTGTGCCAGAATTTGATCCATCATCCAAAAACCAAAACATAAATACGTGGATATCGAAAGTAGATGAAATTTCTAATATGTATAATTGGACTGATAAGCAGGTCGTGATCTTTGCCTTATCTAAATTAGTGGGAAATGCAAAACGTTGGTATGAGGGATTAACTACGGTGAACTTCTCGTGGCCCGAGTGGCAGAACAAATTAAGATCTGCATTTCCTGCTGATGAAAATTACGGCCAGATGTTAAGTGACATGTTAGGAGAGAAGGCTAGGTTTGGGGATTCATTCGAAGACTATTTTTATGAGAAAACCGCGTTACTTAATCGGTGTGAAATACACGGGAAAAGGGCTGTAGACTGTATTATTTTTGGAATCGAAGACAGGGCTGTGAGACTAGGTGCCGAAGCTGCTCAGTTCAGTGAGCCTGACAAGTTGTTAGCGTACCTTCGTAATATAAAGAGTCGAAAACCGGAACAGAGCAAATTCGTACCTAAAAAGTTTAATTCGAATAGGGATAAGCCGGCGATTACTCAAAACGCTAGTACGAGTAGAGGTCCTGTTAGGTGTTACAATTGCAAAGAGGAAGGCCATACCATTGCTAAGTGCACTAAAGCAGTAAAGAGATGTTCCAATTGCTCTCTCGTGGGGCACGAAACTGCCGATTGTTATCGTAAAGTAGCAGAACAGGCTAAAACGGTCTTAAAAATATCTAAAACGGGGGGTAATCATGACAATAAGTATGTACAGCCTGTCAAAATTAATGGTCATGATAGATGTTGTTTTATTGATTTAGGAAGTGATTGTTCATTAATAAGAGAATCTGATGCAAGACAAATCATAGGTAACTGGGATAAGAGCAAGTGCACAGCTATGGCTGGTTTTGGTGGGGCAGTTGTCCAATCTTTAGGGTGCGCGATAGTTGAGCTTGAAATTCAAGGTGTAAAAGCTTCAGTTAATATTCAAGTCGTTCCTGATGTTTACTTGAAATACCCAATTTTGATAGGGCAAACGTTCACAGAATTACCTAATGTGAATATTATGAAAACCGACGATACGCTAACCATAACAGAGTGTTCTGAAGATGAAACCCATATTAAACTGTTTGTCACGGAGAACTGCTCAATCAAGCCAGGTTGTGATTGCGTACTCGTGTACTCTACTACTGAGTATACTGGACCAATACTTTTGAACGGATGTTTTAGAACCAAACCTAAAGAGTATAATTTAGAGGAAGGGGTTTTTATGCTAGAAAATGGAAAGGGAGTTTTGCTAGTAGATAATATAGGAGATGAAGAGGTAGCGTTTCATAAAGATAGTTTATTGGCTAGGGCTCGGAAAATAAAAATATTTACTGTTGATAGACCGGTTATTAATAAGATCGATTCATCTGAAGGGGATATGCAAAGTTTTTCGCTCGCGGACTTGAATGTAGGCGGTAATATAACAAAGAACCAAAAACTTATATTGTTGGACACAATAAATCAATATAGGGCTTGTTTTGCTACAAATTTAAAAGAACTCGGGCGGACTAATGTTGAGAAAATGAACATAGACGTAAGTGATTCACAACCTGTGGTATATAGACCATACCGTTTGTCTCACTCAGAACGCGAAGAAGTGCGTAAAATGGTGGGGGAATTGTTGCAATATGGAATTGTAAGAGAGTCTTGTTCACCTTTTGCGAGCCCCATAATCCTTGTGCGCAAAAAGACAGGTGAGCAGCGGCTCTGTGTTGATTACAGGGCTCTTAATAGAAAAACTGTAAAGCAACATTACCCGTTACCAAGAATAGAGGATCAAATGGATAGGCTATCAGGTCATAACTTGTACACTACTCTGGATTTAGCGTCCGGGTATTACCAAATCGAATTGGAAGAGGATGCAAAAGCAAAGACAGCGTTCGTCACTCCCGATGGTCAATTTGAGTTCAATAGGATGCCTTTCGGGTTAACAAATGCCCCCGCAGTTTTCCAACGTACAATAAATAAAGTATTGGATACATTGCGCTTTAACTCCGTAGTGGTGTACATGGATGACGTCCTATTGCCATCAACTACATTTGAGGATGGTTTACAAAAGTTGAATGAAGTGTTAGAGAGGATAAAAACGGCAGGTTTAACTTTGAAGTTATCAAAATGCAAGTTTTTCTTTGATGAAATAGATTTCTTAGGGTTCGAAGTATCGGGTCGCGGTATCAGACCGGGACGAAACAAAATAGATGCAGTCGACAGATTTCCTTCACCACAAAATGTTCATAACGTTCGCCAATTTTTAGGCTTAGCGAGTTTTTTCAGACGATTTATTAGGAGTTTTGCACTTATAGCCAGGCCGTTATCTAGGTTATTGAAAAAAAATACGCAGTGGACTTGGGGTGCGGAGCAAGAACAAGCTTTTCGGGAACTTAAGAAAAACCTCATTTCACGTCCCATTTTGGCCCTTTATGATCCGAAAGCAATTACTGAGCTGCATACAGATGCTAGCAAGTCCGGAGTAGGTGGCATTTTAATGCAAAAGCAGGCAGATAACAGTATGAGGCCAGTAGCCTATTACAGTAGGCAGACGTCACCAGACGAACAACATTTTTCGTCCTATGAGTTAGAGACATTGGCAGTGGTTAGCTCTCTCATCAAATTTAGACCCTATTTGATCGGAATTAAATTCACTATAATAACCGACTGCAACTCGTTACGAGCGACTCTAACAAAAAGAGACATGATACCACGTGTTGCCCGCTGGTGGAGTCTTATACAAGAATTTGATTTTAATATGTTGTACAAACCTGGAACAGCCATGAACCATGTCGACGCGCTTAGTCGCAATCCCGTCAATGGCAATGGACTCATTGACGACAAGTTGGATAATTCTCTCGTTATGCACATTACGACAGACTGGCTCACGACTGTTCAAATGACGGATGACGAGTCTCAGAGGATAAAAAGGATTTTGGAGGATAAGGAATCTGATAAGGTAGTACAAGTAAAAGAAAACTATTGCTTGAAGCGGGGTTTAATATACAGAATAACTAATGATGGACACAGATGGTTAGTTCCGCGGGGAGTGAGGTGGCAAATTTTACGGGCGTGTCATGATCAAATTGGTCATTTCTCTTACGAGAAGACCCTTGACAAGGTAAAGGCCGACTATTGGTTCCCAAAAATGAACAAGTTTATTAAAAAATACTGTCAGTCATGTATAGAATGCGCTCATGGTAAGGCACCGAGTGGTAAAAGGTCTGGATTTTTACATCCCATAGAGAAAGTCCCAAGGCCTTTTCACACCTTGCACGCTGACCATTTGGGTCCATTTAATGACAGTAAGAAGAAAAATAAATACATATTGGCCATAATAGATGCTTTCACGAAATTCATTGTTCTAAAAGCCGTTAAAAATACTAAAAGTAGCTCAACGATAAATGCATTCAGGGAATATTTTGCACTTTTTGGCGTACCAAATAGAGTTATTACAGATAGAGGGAGTGCGTTCACTAGTTCTAATTTTAAAGATTTTTTATCTGGGAAAAGTGTCACACATGTGTTAAATTCTGTAGCCACACCACGGGCAAACGGTCAAGTAGAGCGGTACAACCGTACCGTGCTTGACGCCTTAACGACAATGACACACGGGAAAGATGAGAAATTATGGGACGAGGCTCTAGTAGAAGTGCAGTGGGGTCTAAACAATACAATTAATAAATCTACGGGAAAAACGCCTGCAGAGTTGTTGTTTGGTCTTAGGCTCACGGGGGTTTCTGAAAGTGAAATAAAGCTATCTGTAAGTGTTGACGAGGGTGATATTACGGAACTAGAGCAGATAAGGTCTGAGGCCATGGAAAACGTTACTAGGTCCCAAGAAAATCAAAAGAAACGTTTTGATAGTAGACGTTGTCCTCCACGACAGTTTGAAATAGGACAGTTGGTTAGAGTAGAGAGGGATGTTGCTCATAAGGGAAGTAAAAAACTAGTACCCAAGTGTTTTGGACCTTATAGGATTGTGAAGGTTCTGCCTAACGACAGGTATGAAGTCGAAGATACACCAGTTACTCGTCGAAAAGGCAAAGCTAGTTATAAAGGGGTATATTCAGTGGACAAAATTCACCCGTGGCTCACTTTTCGAGCGCTAGAGTCTCAGTCTGATTCCGAATCGGGGTCAGAGTCCACGTCTAGCGATAATATGGATGATCGATCAAATATGGGTACTGAACAATAAAACCTAGAAAAATATATACTATGTGGTATAAATTATACATACTTATATTTAATATTGAATTTAAAAGGAAAAGTTGTTAAGAAAGATAATTATAAAAAGGAACTTTAATTCATTTGATGAGAGCAAAATTGTTTATTTTGTTAAAAATAATTATATAATTTATTATTGCGTTACGATGACCTTATAAAGTATTGGTATTATTTATATACAAGAACACATTAATATGATTTATTGTATTGGATTTATGGTCAGTATGGTTAGTATGGTCAGTATGGTTAGTATGGTCAGTATGGTTAGTATGGTCAGTATGGTTAGTATGGTCAGTATGGTTAGTATGGTCAGTATGGCTAGTATGGTTAGTATGGCTAGTATGGTTAGTATGGTTAGTATGGCTAGTATGGTTAGTATGGCTAGTATTGTTAGTATGGCTAGTATTGTTAGTATGGTTAATATGGTTAATATGGGTTGCATTGTATAATAATAATAAGTAAAGTAAAAGAAAAGTGTAAAGAAAAGAATATAAAGTACATGTATGAGTTAAGTGATAAAGTGACAGTAGGTAAAATAAATAAATATTGAATGGTATAAACTGTGTAACAATAAAATAAAACGATGATAAATAATATGTCCTAATGTGTTAGCGCGAGGACGCGTTTACAATGGTCAGGATGGGCGAATGTTAGCATTTATTGTATATTTTAAAATTAATTGTGTATTTTGTTATGTTATTTGTATGTTATAACTAAATTATTAAATATTGTGAATGATTTAAAAGTATGCCTGTTGATCGTTCGTCATTCGTCGCTCGCCATTCGCCGTTCCCTTCCATTTCGCCGACGACAGGGGTAGAGTGGTGGGGATGGAATAAAACTGTTTGCCTGTTAGAATAAGTCTCAGTTGTTCTGTTGCAAAAGTTGTGTTAAGTGAATATTGGTCAATATATTGATATCCAAGGAAGTATTGTGTCTTATTCACAAATCACCACGCTGGGAAAAAGTAAAATATTCTACACTTTACACATACCTCACATACATACATACATAAACAGCCTATATACGTCGCACTCCTGGGCACAGGCCTCCCCTCAATCAACCGGAGGGGATATGGAGCATACTCCACCACGCTGCTCCAGTGCGGGTTGTTGGAGGTGTTTTTATGGCTAATAGCCGGGACCAACGGCTCAACGTGCCTTCCGAAGCACGGATCATCTTGCTTTTTGGTCAATCAGATGATCAGCCTGTAATGTCCTAACCAAACTAGGGATCACAAAGTGATTTTTGTGATATGTCCCCACCGGGATTCGAACCCGGGACCTCCGGATTGTGAGCCCAACGCTCAACCACTGGACCACGGAGGTCGATTTAGAGAGTGATTTCTCCGTAGTCGGGATTTATAAATTACTTCACTATATTTTTTTAAATAATTTATCGTGAAAAAAAGCTTTTCTCAATAACTCTTTGCAACTTCATAATGTGTTATATAGAGGAAAAATAAAGGAAACAGGTGCGTTTGCGCAGCTTCTAATTGCCTCGGGCGCCGCTGTGTAATATACTGTTACCAGACAGGGCTGCGATTTCAAAGAGGAATAAAGAAAAAATAATCAGTAAAGTTTTCTAATTCAAGGCAATAAAAAAAAAATAATATTTAATAAGTAATTTGTTATTATAACAATAAATAGAGATCAATAAATGAGATCCGTGTTAGTTTTGATAAAAAAACTTCGATATTTCAATAAAATAGACAATTACAACAAGTAGCAAAGATCACAAAATCACAATATACGTAAGTAGAGTTACACAAAGAAAATACAAAAAAAAAACATTAACCCATAAAATAAAATAAAAACAAATAAGTTGTTTAGTTTAGTATAATGTAAAAATATATTATTTTTTCATTTTAGTATTATGTTGAAAATAATTACTTTCTATTTATTATTAATGAATCACAGGTTACCAATTCCCCTTTTAAACATTTTCTTCGCGCTCAAATGACTAATTACAGTTCAAATACGTCAGTTCGCTTTAATTATAATGAGGAGCGCAGCCCTGCGCGGGCGGCGGTAATATATAGTGGAAGTGTCAACCAAACGTTGCCCTGGCGCATTTAGAACAAACCGCACCATATTTCTCTCTGTGCGTCCGCAATTACGTGATTTGTCACTCACCTTCTTTTTATTTTTTCTCGTTTTTTTTAATCTCCCTGAAAAATCACCCGACTACGAGTAGTCAAGTAATTAGTCCAATGAAAAAGTGCCATTCCTTGTCCAATGTTATTGTCACTATATTTTATTAAAGGTGAATGCTACTGGTTGGAATAATCGATTCTATTAATTTTATGGGCGTTAATCGAGTTCGAATGAATCGATTTAGTTTATTAATTAGGTGTTTCTGTAATGCCAAGGCTCTGGCGGCTGAACTCTGCGTTGGTGTTATCTTTGCTTAATATAGGTGAATTTATAGTAAATAATAAAACTTTACTAAATCAATTAAATTATGATTACTTAAATATTTAAAAGTTTAGATCTCGACTGAAGTCCCTAAAAATAAAATAAAAAATATTGAATTCATTATCTACATTTTGTTTTGGTTATTAATAATTATTATAATAACATAAACAGCCTATATACATCCCACTGCTGGGTACAGGCACTTAGAATTTTAATAATTTTCAAATATAATTGTATTGGACACATTTATTAAATCGTGTCGCTTACAAGCCATATAGCATAGACATGATAAAACTCTAGGGTTTTACCCTAGGGTTAAACCTAGTTACTTTAAATATCATTTATTTTAAGATCACACAAATACAAAAAAACTAATAATTAAGTATAGTAATATAAAATTTGTACAATTTCCTGACAGTGAAGAAGTGGTAATACGACAGACTAGGGTAAACGCATCGGTTTTCAACCATTTCCCGATGGCTCATCAGAAGCCGCGATTATATCGAGTCTATTTTTAAATCGTTTTCACGCCTTGATTTCTGAAACTATAAAGATGCCACAACGGCACACAAATAACCGACACAACGGAGAAGGCACACCAACCCCTGCAATTAGTACCGGATGGTCACACGTCGACATTTGGCCGCATATAATTTTACTTTCTAAGTACTTTCCGTGTTAATAATAAACCGGGCTTGTTGGGGGAATATAGGACTGTAGTTTTGGAGATTAGGGTCGAATTTTGTTTGTGTGGACGTGTGAAGATCACAATCAAACGCACTAGTAATTAGTGCGGCGTCCAGAGACGCTTGGTTGGCCAGATAATTTCCGCCGCGCGCTCAAAAGACCACCATTTGTCATTTGGTCGCGCGAACTCTCTGTGAGCGGACGCGCCGTGCTCCCTAATTTATTCAAATATTATTTATTTAAGGAAAACGCGACTATTAATCATAACTCTTTTTTTATTCACACACTGGTTTCTTTGATCGTGTTTGTTTGGACATTCATTAGGGTCGCAGTTTTTCATGCTTAGTTACCGCTGTTTACGCTTCATATTTATTATTTACCTCATTTTTTAATATGCTTACCAACCAAACTGTGCGTGTCTAAATACCGGGGTCCATGTGAAGGAATAAAGCTGAAAACGGTGATTTTTGTGAGGGTAGCAGAAAATAATGGTTCATGAAAGTCAATTTTTCTCGTATGATACAGTTTATACTTTTTAATTTCGCAGAATTGTACATTTCGGTTATTACCACAAGCTCAAGCGTAGCCATATGTTCGAAAAACACGCGAACTGTTGTTAATTGTATTAATGTACCTACCTAAAATTATCTTTTTCGTATAATACTCTCTTTAAAATCCAATCTGCTCTCTTTTATACGCTTTTGTTGAAATTATAATTTGTTACGGTAAAAATAAAAGCTGTCAAACTGCCAAGTAAATTGTTATTGACTATTTAATTTAATATTTATCTCATTAATGTCATTAATATTTAAAGAAAACAAATATTAGTAAGAAATAAGAAAAGATAAAAAACAAGTTATGAAACGGGCATGATTAAAAGTAATTATACTTAAAATACAATTTATAAAATATGGCAATGCATGGGAAAAAGTAGTGTTTTTACCGCTTAGTACCTTGTATGGTAGTCTTATATTACAAAATCCAAAGAAGGAAGGAAACACCAATCAACAAGCCCGTTTCCTCCACAACCGCAGACTGAATGAAAATATTTATGTAAGTACCTACCTATAGAAATGCGGTATTTACCTTGCGGACAAACCAACAGGTCGTTAAGAGCTTGACGTCTCAATCCTGTTCATAGCTCATTACGCTAACAACTAAGTGATATCGCAAATTGCGTTTGCGCACCGGGCCCAAATGGTTCATACGTCGCTGAATGATTACGGCTTTCGGTCATCGCGTCACAGGTAATTGCCCACTGGCCAATTACTGGCCCAGTTACCCTACATGACGGATCCACGGGCATTTGTCTATGACGAGTTCGTGCCATAACGGGTGGTTCTATAAGATGAAATTGTTTGGTGATTAATTTCTCTTTTAGAGTTTTCTTCTGCTTCATTGAATACGTTATTAAAAGTATCTTTTTTAACATAATTTTTGACTAAGTATAATCACTTAATACTAAAAGTTAAGTTACTAAGTAAAGATTTAGTTATTGACCACTATTCTGATTAATTTTATTTACAATGTAATAAAGTCTATTAAAATAGATAATTGAGAATCTATATATAAATCAATCAATCAATTGTCAACCAATCAATAAATGATTCTGATTTAATTATGGCACATTACAATCTACAAAAAAAAATCACCGAACAATTTCATCTCGTAAAATCTGATGATTGTCTCGAATGTTTTTACGTTTGCTGATATTTTAAGATGTGCAAATATTTTTATATTTTTCCTTTTTTTTATTTTTTTATTTACATATTTTTTTCTATTTAGGTAAATAGAAAATCAATTAGGTAAGTACTGAAGTATTTGGTACCACCTACGCTTGTAATCTTGGTCTGTGACAGCTTACACTATTCAGGGTAGACAGTAACAAGTATGATCACAGTTCGTCATTTGATGTTAATGTAACATGCTATATAAACGCAATTTAATCTGACAGATTAGCTGTCAAAAATGACGTACGTCCCATTCGTTCCCCAATTCTTTGTCATCTTGCTGTGTAGATATTAGTAAAATCCCTGTTCATCCCAGTTTTTTATGCTCACAACTCTTCATCCCAACCCATCGATTTCCATTAAAAATATATACTGTAAACACATTAATAAAACATACAATCATCATTCAAATCAGTACACTTGTAAGACAAACAGTCTCTCGAGTGTGCGCACGCGCATTGTTACAAATCCAAGTCCTCCGTCATTGTCCTCACAGTTCAGATTAATATCTAAAAGACGAATAGTTGAATAGAGACGTCTTAAAGATATAAATGATCGTTTAGGAACGTTCCGCACTGAAATGCTACGAACAAAAGTAACTACGCTAGAAGATTTGTTCATGTTTTTCTCTGACTACCCCAATTGGGACATAGTTGTGAGCTTATATTATGTAATGTGTTCTTCTTCTTCTTTGACGAGTAGAAAACACTGTAATATTTTTTTTAACCATTTAGTTAGGAACTTAATTGTTGCAATTCTTCCATTCACACACCTACTTAATGTTATTCAAGATCTGGGGTCGTAGTCAAGTTGTAAACGATTACAAAATACGACAGTGATAAATATACGACTGACTGTGTATGAAATCGCTTTTTGAAATCGTTCGCAACTGGGATACCTAGCACACCCGGAGAATTTCGCAATTGGATAGTTTCCCAGGTCAAAGATAAATTATGAAATTCTGATTACTAAATAAAAACAGATCTAAAGGTGACAAAAAAGTTTTCCTTTTTTCTATTCAACTTATACATCAAAATAATAGTAATTTCATATTTAATCTACGAATATTAACGTATATTTATGAAACACGACGTTCGTGCCTCACCCAACAGGGTCCACATAATACCAGCGTCGTGGTTCACGCCGCGACTTGTGCTGAGTGAGGCCCTTTTATCTCAGGACGTCCACCACCACCTTATGATCATTGTAATGAACATCCTTCTATGCTTTTTGTAATTGTTTTGTAAAAAAAAATATGTGATGTTATTGTCTTGTCTTTGTGTGTGGCGTCCTTTTATAATAAACAATTTCTATTCTATTCTATTCTATTCTACATCAACGTGACATTTTGTCACGTTTTCCTATGACGTCACAGGATGCTTTTTCATACAAATTCCATAAAAATTTCGTGTTTTGACGTTTAGTAAAAAGTGACTGATTTGACTAGTTGGAAACTAGCCTATTATTAATTATATTTTTTCCTACAATATTTCCAATGTCTTCATTGTTATTAAAAAGATATCGGTAATCTGCCTGGGATAATTAAAAAAAATATTCGAACAATTTTTTTTACTTTTATTACCGACTTCAAAAAAGGAGGAGGTTCTCAATTCGACCGTATATTCTTTTTTTATTATTAAAGAGAGACGCAATACTTGCTGTTTATATAGTTAAGATGTAGAAAATGACAGTTGAATATTTGTATA
The DNA here is from genome assembly GCF_024362695.1 of Pectinophora gossypiella. Taxonomy (NCBI): domain Eukaryota; kingdom Metazoa; phylum Arthropoda; class Insecta; order Lepidoptera; family Gelechiidae; genus Pectinophora; species Pectinophora gossypiella. The sequence goes on from NC_065433.1 coordinate 950,877, forward strand.
TTGATAAATATGGTCTTATTTGCTAATTTGACAAGTTTTAAAATAAAAAATACATAAAAATAACATGTATAGTAATAATTTCTATTTTTTTTTATTAAGTAATAATTTTAGTTATTTCTTTTTATTTTGGTGCATTAAAGTGTATTTGTATTATATTGTATTGTAATTTGTGAAACAAACGTAAAATGATATGCTAACGATTTCTTTAAACATCGCCTATCTTTTGATGTACAAGAGTCTCGTTATAGCAGACTGAAAGCAATTTATAACAGGCACAGATTAAGAGTCGTCGTGTATTTTGATGCGGAACAATTTATAATGCCTCCCCGAGCGAATTTATACAGCTTATTCAACGAAACGTCTCCCGAACCCGTTACAAATTCATTTACACAGAAAAAATAATCTTTAAAAATATTTTTTGTAATATTAAAAAATAAAATATGAGTTACATATTCAACTATTATTCATGTTGCGATATTTTTCAATTAAAATATTTTTGAATGAAAAATCGCCGGCAAAAAAATTTTTTTTTTTTTGATTGATTTATATTAACAAGGGAAATTAAGTTGTAACATGTAATTGGACGAGTTACTATCGCTTGTCACGCTAGACGCCACGGTACGGATTCCGGTGGCAAGGATTGCAAAATTAAAACCTAATCAGAAGGCTTGAAAAAAAAAAAACCCGTGTTTCCTATTGGGGTGGTCAGCAGAGAACTTGCAGCCACACTTGACGTTGTAGTCCTAAGACACATTAAGCTGAAAGCCGACCAAATTTCTTTCGCATCGTACGCGCTGTCAGATATTTCAGTTTTATTATGAAATTATAATTACTATTACAGAACAGATTTGAGGCGGAGATCCTCGAGCTGGTTTTTCCTCGCGCAGCGTATTTCATTTGCTGTCCAGAGAGGCAACGCTGCAAGCATACCTAATGGGTACGTTCGGGCGGGACTCGCTTTCTGTAGGGCTTATTAACTGATGTTACTACTAGGTTTTCTACTTTGTGTCTTTTTATGTGACTTGTAACATGTAATTTACACGTGTAGTTTTGATAATAAACACATTCTTGTAATATAATAATAATATCATTAATAAATAATATATTTTTTACAAAAAAAAAATATTTGTAATACAGGAAAAATATAATTTTAAAAATATTCATTTTAAATTAAATTAAATATTAAAAAAGGTAGAGATTGGTTTTGTTAATTTGAAAATTTCTGATGACATCATCAGAATGGAATCACTAGACGGCATCAGAATTAACAAAACAAAACACGCTCTTTTTGTGGTCTATGATTGATTATTAATTCTATATATAACTGAAACAGAAACAAAAAGCATTTAATTGTCGATAAGGGTATATACACAGAAGTTACAGGTCGTTGAAAATTCTGACTGCGCTTATGATGCGAATTTTGTTTTGCTGGCAATTTCATGATGAACATTAAGTATAGTGACAGCAGCTTTCAGACTATCACCATTGTAGGTAATTTATCATGCTGGAGCATCCTGTCTCAAATTTTGTGCCGGGTGAATATCCGGCCAAGTAGTTAATGCCATTTGCGGCAAATCTACAATAAGTAAAAACAATTGCTTCTATGCTGTTCTGGGAGCATATAAAAAACATAGAACACGTTCAGCTGCTTCTCTTCCCGGGCATGTCGTAAAAACCGACAGAGGGATTGTGTCCTCTAACATGATGGACTAATGTTATGGGCGATAGGCTGATCCCTTATCACCATAAGGTTCATCATATCCATCTTTGGAATTCGTATCAACAGTGGCTGCAAGTTGTCTTTGATTACTTGTGGCTCTGCCCACCCCATTAGGGATTACGGGCGTGAGTTTATGTATGTATGTATGTAAGTAAAAACAAAAAACTGCCGATTATCATAATCGTCCGCAATTTGGTTCAGGCCCCTGAACGGCCCCTGAACCTGAATTCCTATTTGACAGTGCTTTAGTCTATTTACTTCCTCTGTTCTCTCACTTTTATCACCTTTGCCTGTGACTATCTCCTTAACTTGACACAGCTTTTTATGTACGCTCTTGTTCGCAACTTATCTCATTGTTAACGTTTGCTATAATAATGAAATGAAAGTTATGTTCTAGAAATAATGAGACGCGTCGTACCGCGACTGTTTACTTTGGAACCGTCAATTAGACGGGCCAGAAGTTATTTCAAGACACATATATAATTTTAATTGGAATCTTGGTATTGTATTTATGACTCTTAGTAATTCTTTTAATAGTTTCGCTTGTGGCTTTGTCTCTGTTCTAGTTAGTGAGTGCCAGGAAAGGTTGGGGAATTGAAGCGGTTATCTGGTTAAGGTTAAGACCTACTCATAAGCTGATAGGAGCAAACGTGGTAGAGATGTAGGCCGCGATAGGAGCCCAGGTGAATGGGCGCAGTGAACTGTGTCATTCATAACGCGGGGCGCGTCGCGCGTCGTGGGACCACCGTGCTCCGGTTATCTCCTCGACACATGTGGACAACCACCATCAATCCTCCCGTCGCCTCCCGCACTTTTCTCCCATTTCTCATCCATCTCGACACCACTCACGATATCGACTCACTTCCCATACCAAGAATTTATGAACGTCTGACAGTAGCGGGCGGCCCACAGTAATTAGTCACGAAAATCTTTGATCTTTTAAAAGAATGAATGAAACCACCGATCGAAACGTGCTACCATTCTATTAACAATATTCGTGGGCTACCGGCGGCGGCTGAGAAAAACGCTCGTCTAAATTTGGCATTAGGCTACATCCGCAGCGGCCATGACGCGGGGGCGGGGCCTGCGCGACGCCGCGCGCGATTGGCCCCGAGATTCGCACGCCGCACGCTGCCGTGGGAACGTTCCACGTTTGAATCTTCGAATATTGCGCGCTTGCCTCGCTATTATTGAACCTCAAGACAGATGAATGGAATTTAAGTTTCGAGGTCTTCAACTCCATGTAGCAGACTGCCAAAGAAATTTTCCTGTCGGAACCCTGTCTACTACAAGCATATGTACTTAATTGGAATTGAAATGTTATAAACTTACGTACTTAATTATGTTTTAAATGCCACTTTAATTTATTATAATGTTTGCGATTCCACAGAATGCACAAATTTTAGCGCGTGCATGTAATTGCAACGGCCGAGAACAACGCGATGGAATGTTGCGCATGCGCGTGGCGGCTGGCGGCGCGGAGCGGACAGCGGCGGCGGCGCGGCGGCTGCGCGGGCGCGCGACAGCTCGCGTCACGCTCGGCCGCGGCGCCCCGCGGGGTAATCTCACTAATTACAGATAAAATCTGCACTTTGGAACGCAACCCACAACGGCAAATCCGCGGAACGCTCTCACGTGCCCCACAAAAACGGAGACATGCAGAATGTGCAAAAGAAAAGAATCGAGCTTCCGCATCCAGACGGAGGCAGCGAGCTAATTACTTTCCCCGCATTACCAGGCCGTATCATCGAGGAAAATTCGAACACCGCTTCAGCGGTACATTTTTTTTGGCGACTCGTTTTGCTGAGCGGACTTTTATTTTTTTGTCGGGCTGGCGAGTTATTTTCATTTTGCTGGCGACGCAACCGTCGTATTATTCTTTTGGCGACACCAACGGTTCGTTTTTTGTTCGCAGGTGTGGTTCCAGAACGCGCGGGCGAAGTGGCGGCGAATGGTGACGAAGCAGGAGAACAAGATGACGGAGAAGTGTTCCCCGGACGCGTCCCTGGAGATGGATATGTACCACGGGCCGATGGGCTCCATACAGTCGCTGCCGCCGCACAGCCCGCCATACAGCGTGATGGGGGGCCCGCCCAGCCCGAACTCTATGGACTGCCCATAGCCCCAGTTCTGCGCCTTATGAGCGCTTTCAAACTGAGTGATATCAGTGCATCGTATCGGACTATGTTCAGGACGTTTTACTAAGTACAACGTTCCGATATAGTGAAAGACAATTGGAAAAAACAAATCGAACATCAAAAGTGATGATGGTGTAAAAACAGGTTCTGATAATTTTCGGGAGATAAATGGAGTCTGATAAAACGACAAAGTCTTAACACTACGTACTTAAAAAAAACCAGAGGCAGTACTGAAATGAGCGACTTACCAACTATTAAACGAAGAGTCGTTTTACCAGACACCAAATAGAGACTAATGTAGATACATCTTTGACTGTAACTTATTGAAATATGGTGTCATATAATTCCTCATTGGATTGTATATGTATATGTCTACTGTCCCTTAACTTCAGAAAATAGATTTTGTACAGTTGTATTGTATGCCGCAAGTTGAAGCAAGTGCTCTTTCCCCTTTTTGTTTTCCCTCTTTTCAGTGAGGGAGTTTCCAGGCTGCGTTCCCAAAAAAATATAGATTGCGTTATGCGATGTTGCCTTTCTTTAACCTTCCAATTTCATGGATATCTATGAATCTTTTGTCTTTGTTTTTCTGGCATAAATGATGACTCTTGTTATTACACTCATGCATACATCTTCCACCCATTATTATTCTGATCAAAATAAACAGAAGCGATATAGGTAGCAACATTTATATTGTATTACATAATCACTACATAGTATAAAACAAAGTCGCTTTTTCTGTCCCTTTGTCTATGTACGCTTAAATCTTTAAAACTACGCAACGGATTTTGATGCGGTTTTTTTAGAAGATAGAGTGATTCAAGTGGAAGGTTTATATGTATAATAACAGATATTAAATAGTGGAGAAATACTGTTAGTTTTGAGGTTTTTAATGTGATGTCGTAAATAATATCGTTTTTTCCTCAGCATTGCACCCCAGCGAAGCCGGGGCGGGTCGCTAGTTATATTTTTGAATAAGTAATTATGTACCCGAGACCGTTACTCCACCGACAAGAGCGCAGCTCTTAAATAAAGAGAGAGATGTACCCGAGCAATGAGAATAATAGGTCATCATCAATCAGCCCATTAACGTCTCCACTGCTGGGGCACGGGCCTTCCCTATGGATGAATAGGGAGATCGGGCCTTAAACCATCACGCGGGCCCAGTGCGGATTGATGGTTATTAACGACTGCTAATGCAGCCGAGACCAACGGCTTAACGTGCCTTCCGAAGCACGGAGGAGCTCGAGAAATTTTTTTGTGGTCACCCATCCTATGACCGGCCTTTGCGAAAGTTGCTTAACTTCAACAATCGCAGACCGAGCGCGTTTACCGCTGCGCCACCGAGCTCCTCAATAATAGGTACTTAATATTAAATCTGTACAACGCCCTCTGCATTTTTTGCAAAAAGTAGCCTGGAAAGTCTCTCATCTGTTGTCTTCATAACGAACTTTAGTAAAATCGATGTCAGTAACATTGTCTGTATAGAGTATACTGTAACTAAAAAGTAATATATAATAATGAAACGTGATTGTAAATCAAAATGGCAACGGAGTTCTGAAATTCGGTTTCGTACCTCAATTTTTTTATATTCTGGCAAAACAGATAAGCTATCGAGTTTTAAACACAGTGTTAGGTTGCAAATCCGATTAAACACCCAGGGAGTGGGTTTTACGGGTTTTTAGTCCAACATCGGATTAAAATCCTGGTGTTTAAAAAGTGTTAACAGGAATCATAGAAAATCTACAAGTTATCCGTCCAATATTACTGTGTAAACAATTCATGAACACGGTGGGCATCGTTATTTTTTCAGGAATAATAGAGTATTCCATGCATCAAGGCCTGGGGGACGAAAGGGCCACATTGAAGCAGCTCATCTTTAAAAAAATAACAATATTGCAACAAATGACAAATGGAAATATTCCTTAGGTGAATTGCTTCGATGTGACTTTTTTAAGGCCCGCCTACGTCAGACTTTTAGGAGGACAGTTAATCAGGCCGATTTTTCCTCCGATTCTTATGCCCGATTTTGTGACCAACTCATTTCCGAACGTTCCATATTTCACCGATAATCGGATTGGTCGGGTCAGATTTTATTTCTGACCGACTTTTTATAGGACGTGGGTGTTGCACTATTGCGAGCAGTACGTTATACTTTTCTCCAACAAAAAATCGGTCGTGGTTGTCTGACGTGGGCGGGCAGCTTAACCCCCAAACACCCTCTGCTTAGTGTCATGCGAATTTAACAATACGCGTGTGGACCTTACAACAGTTTATTAACAACTGGAGTTAGCAATCATCCCGGAACGATTTGTCTCATATTACACTGCCCGATCCGACGCATCAGGCCCGATAGATTGGGAAGTGTAACAAGGCCTACAGGGCCACAAGGATTTGTTGTCAAGGAGAAGTTGTTAGAGCATGTTGACAGAATGGCTGCGAGTTATGTCTTTTTACCTGTTTAGTGTCATATCTTATTGATCCGCAAGCATGCGCAGAAGGTCCGCACGTGAGCCTAAATCCGCAAATAATTACACGATAAATGTAACCGAAACATAATCGATTATTTAACGATTCCAAACTCCAGAGAAACAAGAAAAACACAAACCTAAATGTTTATTTAGTATACAATACATGTTCTTTTTTTATTACGACGGTTCAACGAATCGTGTATGGAGAATGTTTTTTTTTATTAGTAATATATACTACTTATTTATTGAAACATTGATATTTAAAGTAAGTTAAGATTAGGCTAAGAGTAGATAAATGTGAAAAAATTTCCATAGATAACTAGGCTCCTTTAAATTATAGTGTGATGGGTCGAATGGTAAACGAAGGACTATCAAACGGGCGGGAAACAATAGGTTCGCAATTTTTTTTGCGTGACAAAAAGAACTTTTGTGTAGTTTTAAGCATTACTAAGTATAATATTATTCCGCATAAGTACACGCACTGTTAGTTCCTTTTTATAGATTTAAATTTAAATATTTAATGGAGTAAATAATCTGTATGAGTATACTATGTAGCCACAATATGATGTATTGTATTCTCGATGTCATTTCACATTTGAAAACGGAAAAATAAGTACCAAGATTGTAGAATCGCCGACGGTTGCGGCGCGCCGCGAACTGTGGAAGCAAGATGGCGTAAAAGAACGGCGGTCAAAACAAAAAATAAAAAACGAAACAAAAATCCACAGCAGTCGTATCGACCGTACGCTACGCCGTACCCAGATAATACAAAAAAATATATAATGTGCTTAAACTTTTCCTGTGCCTAAAGTTATAACGACCTGTTAATAAAAATATTCCAATTTAACATAACCTCTTTTATTTCTTTAACGACTAGTGAATATATTTTTTATATTGCTAATTAACAAGTATATAATATTTTACTACTTACTTGTATTAATAAAACTTGCCGGTTTTAAGACAATTAGGTGTACAACACAGATGCGCTAAAACTTTTTAATTTTCCCACTGGAGTGCTGATAGGTCTTAAAATTAACACATATAAATAATTAGTCTTGGCAATGTTAAGTACATAATTAAATTATTCACCGAAAATTACGACTGAAACGATTCCTCGAGTAAAATTATTCGTAGATTGTTCTGGTAAATTATTTTTATCTGCTTTATTTATACAGACAGACACACACACACACACCTACCTATAATTTTATTTCACTGTCTTTTGATTTTATTGTTTTTTTTTTACCTAAAGCTGCTACATATTTCCAATGTCCTCTAGCCCTCGTTGAAAATTACTTCCACACAATATCCCAGGAAGAGGAAATGACTGAAAACCAACGCTGGATGGTCCCATAGGACGGCTCCGTCACAGCACAAGCTGAGCCATTTCCTTTTGCCTGTGTTCGTAATATTTATAATTACCTAGGTCTTATAGAAAAATGTGAACTGTTACTGGCAATAAACTTATTTTATTCTTATATAAGTACTTAGTACCTACCGTTAGATACAACAGAATCAATCGGCTTAATATCGACTGATACATCACTATGTACTTTGACAGATGAACCTCGTACTGCGTATGTAGCAACCTAATTGTAAAACGTTATAAATATAGAAATATAATCACTAAGTAGACGTTCTGAAGCATACCTTTTGAAGTAGAGGTTCTGTTTAATATAAATAGAGTTACAAGTTAAGTTGCATCAATTGTCAAAATAGAAGAAAAATCCTGCCAGAGAAGTCACAGATTTTTTGTTAAAATCTTCGGCCAGTTACAAATGGTTGGATTTTGTATCAATATACAATGATGAAGTTAGGTATTCCGAGGCCCATCCTCCTATAAAAGATCGAGTAAGTATATAAAATACTTGAGAGAATACCAACAACACACTCCAAGAAGCGTTCAGAAGCTAAAGTTGAGAGTTACGAGCTGTCACATAGGCGCATTTTGGGGGACTCTGAGTTATGTTGTTTTAATTAATACAATAAATAAGACCCCAAACCAGCTGGGCGGGCGTTGGGTGGTCTCGTCGGATTCCTTTTTCCAAAATTCCGGGCCTTATCAATACGAGGAACATCGGAGTACGTTCGAAAACTTAGAAACTTTAATTGTGTCACTTTAAAATTGGCGGTCAATAACTGTTCTAGATTCTTTTATACAAAACATTTTTTTTTTGTTTTCCCCGAAGGGTAAGGCAAAGGGAACTATGCCCATACAGCCATGTCTTACGTATTTTTTTCCTTGATGATTAATGAAATGATGAAAGGTGATGATTATGAAACCTAACCTCCCACCCTCGGAGCAGACTCCTACTCCGAACCCCAAACGAATTAACTCAAAAGTCCGCATAAACTTTCGAGTTATGAAGCGGTTTCCTGGTACGAAGCGAAAATAGGCAGATACACTTTGTTTATTGAATACCTACTCCTATATAATAACACTCGCGAATGTCTTCCGACTAACTTAATGCGATCATTAACCACAAAACACCATTTCGTATTAATTATTTAGATTATTCAATGAAGAAAGCAACTGTCCCGTTCCTGTTTCCCGCCAAAAAGCCTTTATACAAAACAATTAATTAATAACTTTTAGTTGACTTAAACTTTTTATCAAATAAGCTCATATTGTCACATTAGGGCGCACTGGCATTTATTTATTCAGCCAATATTTAAGGAGATCAAGACTGTTTGGATTACGGCTTGACTTTGTTATTCAACGCTGATTTATTAGGGCGAATCACATGTAGAGGGTGAATAATAAAACGCACGACACAACACTTGTGTTCTTTGTAGTGTAGTATAGGTAATCAGATAAGCGATCTGCATACATTTTTTAACCCTTTCACGGGCAGAGACCATGGGACATTGATGGTTCATAATAGGTAGTATAACACTATGGAATCGGAACGTCATTAGACGTTCAGTCCTTGAAAGTGTTAAGTTTATTTTCATTAAAAGTCCTTTATCTAAGTACACGGTTTGAATAATTCCGTAAAAACATTGAGTGTTGTCTCGACACTTATTCGTCGCATTAAAACGGAGAAAGAAAAAACATTAAAGAGGAATCACATGCATGGCATTATAGACAAAAGCTTACTATAGTTATAATAGGTATAATAATCTATAACTACACTCTGATTTCATTAGGTTAGCCAGTAGTGCCATACACATTCCTCCAACCACTTATTTTATAGAACAGGGCAATTATTTATTTTTAGTTTATTTGTGAAAATTTCACACCACGGTTATTTGTATCAAAGCCCTAATTTCTCTTAACATTACACGTGTATCCTCAAAGGGGTAATCAGGGGTGTAGAGTTGCGGCACGCTGAGGAGGTGAGGATATGGTATCCCGACGTGCCGGCAGAGTAGGGGAATGATGGGTGATGACGGGAATAAATTAGAAGCAAGCGGGAATATATACAGTTTATTAAAAGCACTTAACTAACTTAGTAACATAGTCACAAACATAATAGTTCACAATATACACATTTCATAAAAGAATCAGGACTTAGGAATTAGAGGGCACGGCCCTAAACGGTATAATACACTTGTTGTTTTTATGAAGGTCGGGGATTCAGTGAGTCAAAAGTGAGTAAAATGAAAGGAAATGCGAATGGAATGGAATGAGAATTTCGTAATTTAAAATGATGATGGTCCGAACAAAAGGCCAGTATGTGCAGAGTTTGTACTCTGCTACAGAGTCTACATCTACGTAGACTCTACGTATCTTCGTGGCTTCGGAACCATAGTGGCAGTAGGTAAGTATCTGAAACAGTTTTTTTTTAATTTGTTTTTATAGTAACCACAATCTCACCAGACGTTGGTAAGTGACGACGTGGAGGAATGGACATGCTTACCTGGAAAGTACCTTAATCACTCTTGCCTTGAAGAGCCCAGGTTGATTTATTCGTGGACCATTTCTCTATAACCGTTTACCAGAAAAAGTGCGACTTGCGCCGCCTCCTGTAACCTTTAAAACTAGACTAAAGTCTTGGCTACTGGAACAACAATTTTATGACATAAAAGTGCTTATGACAAAACAAGTCGTAATTGACAAAAAAGTATTATAATTATCAATTATAATTGTTATCGATAATAAATATTATCATCATCATCAGCCGTACGACGCCCACTGCTGGGCATAGGCCTCCCCCAAGGATCTCCACGACAATCGGTCCTGCGCTGCCCGCATCCAGCGGCTTCCCTTCGACATTCACCAGATCGTCGGTCCACCTGAAGCTGAAGCGAGGAGAACCGATGGCCGCTGGGGCGGAAGGGATCTGGAGTGGAAACCACGTGTCGGACGACGCTCTGTGGGTAGGCCCGCTACAAGGTGGACCGACGATCTGGTGAATAAATATTATAATAATAATGAAATCATTGATAAGATAATGAGTAATACGTAATAATATTACCCTTGGTGTATCGGTGTTTTTGCCTATAGACAATATTTATCTTTTTGTAATTGACTTGTAACGACTTGTTATTAATAAATTTCTGTATTCTGTATTCTTCTTTTTCGGGAAACAGATTCTCGGTAAGACAACTAAGGTTAAAAAGGTCTCATCGAAGCAATTCATCTAAAAAAGCAAATTTGTGTGCATTGCGCAATTACTTTTATATGCGCAAATGCCTCTGTGCCCTGGTTCGATGTAGGTTTTTAACCCCATGATGTGACAGCCAAGGAAAGGTAAATAGAATTATCTGATAATTATTTAAATTAAAAAAAAAAAAATCTAATACGAATAACACAGTTGGCTCGACGATATAGTTGGCGATTCGTCTGGTGATACGTGAAAGGTGGTGACCCTATCACGTTGGTCTAACATAAAGCTCGTTACGGCGTGGGTACGTAGTTAATTTTTCGATGGATGTACTAATAATTATTAGTATCTGTAATTAGTTTAAGTTCTGCTTTTTTATCAATGTTCCCTAGTAGTTCACCTAAATAAACAAAAAAAAGTATAATTAACTACTTATAACCGGGTTCGTTAATTAGTATATTATAATAGTTTTTTTGAAGTGACTTGTTGTGGATATGCCGTGCAAATGGCATGAACTACTTGGCCGGACAAATGGGTAGCGCTGAGGGAGGTCACCGGGTACGAAATTTAAGACAACAGGCCTGAGGGTTTTCAGTTGTGGTAGGTATATAATAGTTAGAATATATCCATTATCCTTTAAAAACAAAAAATGTTATTTCCAAGAAGTCGATATAGGTATTTCCATGAACATCCATGACTCAATCCCTTAGGTTCGCCGTACAGTCGTATTGGATATGGTATACCACCCTTATGGTATCCATATATACTTATACCTTCGGTTTGTCTTGGCCGCGGCTTCTTACTTGCAGAAAAACTGGTCCTGCCCAGGGAATTTGCAATCCGGTAGTCCATTCAAGAGTGAACAGGACACCTATATTGCATACGTTATGTAACAGACAAGGACAAGGGTAAAGTCAGATAACGGGATCTCGATTCGGGCTGGTATATGTTGACTTTTGTTTTGTGAGAAATTCTGCGGCTCCTATTTAAGTGGATTCAGCGAATTTATATCAGTCAGTTCCTTATGTATTTTTTTGGTGAATCAAAGGCTGCCATTTTAGTCGCTTTGGGATTTTTCTGGCCGGCCAAGTAGGTAGTTCGTGGCATCCGAGGAAACTCTTATAAGAAAATGTCTTATCAATCCCGGGATGAAACAGGCCTGAGGGTGCCCAGTTGGTCGCGATCATCAGCTCAGGGCGTCATCTGAGAGTAATATATTTGAAAGATTTAATCGACTCTAGTGAGTTGACAGCGGTAAGCGCTGAATGAAAGAAATCGTCGACCACGCCGACGGGGTCGGTATTGGGGTTCTGAAGTGATTGTTGTCGTGAGCTAATTGGCCGTCTCTATGGCTAGAGTAATCGGATCGTTGGGATTGTATCGTTCTTCAGGCGCCGATATATTTCATGGGTTCATCTAACCTATAGGGTTTTCTGACCTTTGATTGGAAGGGAAAACCAGCCTAGTTATGTAACTTAGCTTCAAGACATATCTCACAGGATTCCTAACGATCATTTAAAATCCAACTATGAACTCGAAAATCATGGGCCTGAGCCCTTGCTGGATTTGAACCTGCGACCTCACAATACGGAGTACCTAGTAACATTGACTTATCAAAAAATCTCTTTGATAGATTTACAGAAAAAAAAATCATTCAAAACTCCTCAAAACAATCTCGTCATTATTCCAACAGTCAAAAACGACAAGGGCTCACGTTAATAATATTTGACACGACCAAATGTGCGTGCCGACGCCCCAGCGGTTAAAACTGCACGGTACATTGCTCGCGCGCATGATTTATAGCTCTGCGCCGGCGCACAAAAACAGACCGACTTACGTACTCGGGATTTTGATCTACTTGTCGTTATAGACGTCCGTGACGTTTCGAAATGGAATATTTATTTACTTTTTAAAATCGGAAGGACGGTTAAAGGTTGAGGATGCTATGTAGTTGGACTCGGACAAAATAAAAAAAAGATACTTTTATATCTACTTCTATGCTGGTGAGTTATGTCTTCCCGGGCATGTCGTAAAATCCGACAGAGGGATTTAGTCCTTCCACTATAACATAACATAACAACATAACAAATATTTTATAGCACAAACAGGAAAATACAAAAAACAAAATAGAAAACAAAAGAAAAATAGAACGAGTGCAATGAGGTTATTGCTAAGTAGCAATCTCTCAGTCAAGCTTACATATCGAGGACATATAAAGGGATATTTAGTCCTTCTAATATATTTTTTTTATGGGCGATAGACTGATTCGATAGAGATCACAAATAAATACTACATTCAAATCACAGTTAAAAAAACTTTCCTGTTAAGTAAATGTTATTATATAAGTAGTTCATGAATTTATTGGAGATAGAGATTGTGGTAGACTGAATATGTGATTGATGATTTCCTTGCAATACCTTGCAATGTTATATGACCATTTTTGTTTTGTATCTCAATCACGTCTGATGGAAATGTGGGCTAACCTTTTAGCGTGACTTATGACTGTTATGTAACTTTTTATTCTTTTATTTTTTATCAAATTCAATTCAATTCAAATTCAATTATTGCCTATAATTGATGATTACCTTGCTAAACTTATTTTTTACTATTCTATCTATTTCAGTATTTCGAATTATGCGAATAAGTATTTTTTCGCATTGTTCGAAATAAGTACTGAAAAAAATGAATGAGTATTCATTCAATCAACAGTGGCTGCAAGTTATCTTTGATTACTTATGTCTCTGCCCACCCCATTAGGGATTACGGGCGTGAGTTTATGTATGTATGTGTGAAATATTGTCATCTCTCTCCGATCTTGTCATCCCTAGCATTAACTTATCCCGTTTTTCACAAGGACCGCTTACCCAACCTGAAGACTTGATAGGTCCGGTTTTTTACAAAAACGACTGCCTGTCTGACCTTCCAACCCACGAAGGGAAAACCAACCCAATACAGCTTAGGTCACATTCCTATGAAAATGCATTTTTGGGATTGTGGGTTTCCTCACGATGTTTTCCTTCACCGCTGAGCACGTGATATTCATTTATGATCCAAACATGAATTTGAAAACAAATTCGACAATCATTGGTGTAGGCCTGTGCTGGATTCGAACCGGAAGTGAGAGGAAAGCGTTCTACCAACTGGGCTACCACGGTTCTTATTGATTCATCTGTCTCCGATCTCGCTAGACGATTTGTTTAGTTATTTCGCTGGGATTATGTAAACCAGTGCATTATTCTTTTTATTTTTTTATTTATTATGGATAACTTACGATCTAGTCTCTGCACATGCAAAGTTACAAAGAATAAAAAAAGATTGAGAGCTAGCTCAATTTTAAGTAGTCACAGCATGTACAATCAAGTGAGGAACAAAAATAAAGTATAAACTATATTGGAAAATTCATAGAAATAAGTGGTCCAGTCCTTGAGCGTGGGGCTCACGATCCGGAGCCCCCGGGGTCGAATCCCGGTGGGGACACATCACAAAAATCACTTTCTGATCCCTGGTTTAGTTAGGACATTACTGGCTGATTACCCGATTGTCCAAAAAGTTAGATGATCCGTGCTTCGGAAGGCACGTTAAGCCGTTGGTCCCGGTTAGTACTTACTGATGTAAATAAGTAGTCGTTACATGAGCCATGTCAGGGGCCTTTGGCGGCTCAATAATAACCCTGACACCAGGGTTGATGGGGTTGGGAATTCACTTAACAACCCACACGATAGAAGAAGAAGATATGTCGTCGCTGACGTCGCAAACAGACGTATCCGCAATTTTTTGCTAAAATAATTTGTGTCTTATTGATAATAGCTATCATATTGATAATAGGAGCTCGGTGGCGCAGCGGTTAACGCGCTCGGTCTGCGATTGTTGAAGTAAAGCAACTTTCGCAAAGGCCGGTCATAGGATGGGTGACCACAAAAAAAAAGTTTTCATCTCGAGCTCCTCCGTGCTTCGGAAGGCACGTTAAGCCGTTGGTCCCGGCTGCATTAGCAGTCGTTAATAACCATCAGTCCGCACTGGGCCCGCGTGATGGTTCAAGGCCCGATCTCCCTATCCATCCATAGGGAAGGCCCGTGCCCCAGCAGTGGGGACGTTAATGGGCTGATGATGATGATGATGATAATTGCATAAGATGCAAATCAGATTCCGCCAAAAATTTGAGATACGTCAGTTTCCGACGTCAGCGACGATGTATTTAAGGGCATAGTAATGTCAAGATCTTGCTTGATATCTGGCCAACAGGTATTTTATCAATTGATGAAACCATTGACGAACTTAAGTATATGAAATAAATAATGTGTCACTATAGCGATAGAACTCTTAAATGAGACGTGTTCAAACATCCTTAAGCCCGGTAGCAGACAGAGGGCGCCGTCGGTAAAAACTCAAAAGACCGAAATAGGTCGCGCCCCCTAACCTCACCACATCCTGGGGGAAATAACCCGTGGCGAGGCAAAAACTACTGCGGTCTATTTAGAGGTTTTTTTTTAACCATTCTGGGTGACGGCGGTAGGTTGACGATTAGATACGAGTACACGCCTTGAATCAGGAAGATCATCCAGAAAATCAACTTACAGGTCAAACTTACAATCTTGTAAGTTTGCCTCAGATGGTATTTACTATTTGGCCGGACAAATGGGGACTGGGGAAGGCCGGATAAAGAGTGTTTCATTACTATGCAGTAAAAAGGCACGTCACCAAAAAGACGCGATGGGATAAATTGGGCGCCATTTTATTTGAATTAAACGTGAAAATTGCGTGAAAGCTGTCATACAGTGCTCATCATCATCATCACCAGCCCATTAACGTCCCTACTGCTGGGGCACGGGCCTTCCCTAAGGATGGATAGGGAGATCGGGCCTTAAACCACCACGCGGGCCCAGTGCGGATTGGTGGTTATTAACGACTGCTAATGCAGCCGGGACCAACGGCTTAACGTGCCTTCCGAAGCACGGAGGAGCTCGAGATGAAAACTTTTTTTTTTGTGGTCACCCATCCTATGACCGGCCTTTGCGAAAGTTGCTTAACTTCAACAATCGCAGACCGAGCGCGTTTACCGCTGCGCCACCGAGCTCCTCGTGTTATATGTTTGAAATTACCGCGCGGCGCGCCCTTAAATCCCCGCGAAACATGATTTTTTTTCAAAAAATATCGAGGCTCTGTTAAAACTTAGTTTTCTTAATTTTTTTGTCTTATTTATTATTTCAATTAACACGAAGCAGTAAAATATGTCCAACAACAAATATTGTTCCTAATATTTTTAACCCCTGTCCGACTTATGTCAAAAACTAACAGATCACTTTTTAATTATCAATCTATTAATCAAAATTCAATATTTATCTATTTAGGAAATCAATGCGACATTTTTAAACCAGACCAGACCTTTGTATAAAATAATCGACCTAATTTTAAAGTGAATAGAGACGATATGTTAAGCAATCGGAAAACGATTTTGGTGCAGCTCTACCTAATCGATTACCACTCGATTCATTGATGGCTCGCAGGTAGAGGCGGTCAAGGCGACGAGTAAAAAAAAGTTTGACAAATGTTCAGTGAATCGAAGTTTACTTTCTCACTTATGAGCATTTCATCGATTAACGTTAGGGAGGAAAAAAAGTATTGTCGATTCATGCTTTGGGATTGTGATTTTGAATAATATTGCAGACGCGTTAGTCCAGTTAGAATACAGGAACACTCACACTGAAAAATCGACCTTGTCTGTCTAGTAATCTTTTTATCGTGTGGGTTGTGAGGTGGAAAACCAACCTCATCAACCCTGGTGTCAGGGTTATTACTGAGCCGCTAAAGGCGCCTGACATGGCTCCATGTAACGACTACATACTTACATCAGTAAGTAGTAACCGGGACCAACGGCTTCCCGGATCTTACTTTCGGACAATCATGTGATCAGCCAGTAATGTCCTAACCAAACCAGGGATCAGAAAGTGATTTTTGTGATGTGTCCCCACCGGGATTCGAACCCGGGGCCTCCGGATAGTGAGCCCCACGCTCAAGCACTGGACCACGGAGGCCGTTAATAGTGATTAAATAAATTCCATAAACTGACAGCGGGTACGATGCCGAAAGAGTTTGGATCCTAAAACTGTAGACCAAAATCCTTCGGCATCGTACCCGCAAAATCCTGGTTGTGCAACCAATTTGTTGCCTTGAATGCCAAATAAAATGGGACAAGCATATTGCCCTAGTAAGATAGAGCCTTTATACAGGAGATAGGGTGATCACCTATAACATAACGCCCCTACAGCCCCAAAGGGGTAGGCAGGGGTGTATATAAGTAAATTAAATCCATCTTTTTTGGGCTTGTACGTTTACGTTTTTACAATAAAATACCAGATAATATTTTAAATTTGTCAGGAAATAAATTTAAAGCTCACGTGAAAGCTTATTATAAGATTAATGACTACCTAAATGATAAAAATGTCTGGTATTGAATGTGTTCCTCTAGTTATTAAATAACTTGTAATGTATACCCTCATTGGTTTTTAAAAGATGTGTTGCTGTTGCAGTTTCTTGTCATTTCTTCTCCTCAGCCATAACACCTTGCGAAATGACGTAAATTCAATAATGTTATATTGACCTTCAACAAGTTTATCCATGATAATTACGTTGAATAAATGATTCTGATTCTGATTCCTATAGTATATTTATCCACTCCTCGCCAGCTATGTTATGCCATTAACCCGATCTGATGTGGCAGCAAGCTGTTTTCTCATTACATTTACACTCTGCCCACCTCACTAGGGGCTATGAGCGTGATCTCATGTTTGTGAATAACTTTAGTATTAGCCCACCAACAGACGTCTTGCCGCGTCGACGGTCCTGAGTTTATTAATTTGGGTACAGTCAGATAAAATCTGAATCATAATATTTGTGAGCCGCCCTGACGTCACGCGGCCGATGAATCAAACATAATTGATGGCCGAGTGTACCGCGATGACGGGTTCATCTTGTCACCTGACATGGGTTTTTGTCACTTCGATTAAAAAAAGATTTCGAAAAAGTTGACCATAAGATCCCATGGGACGTAGCATAACTTTTTTGTTGAACACACGTTGATAAAACGACTTAATTTATTAAATAAGTTATCATAGTTAGTACCTAAGTAAGAATTCTATTTTTTTATGCTGATAAGAACTAAAAACCTGAAACACATTCAGTTGTAGATCTTCTTCTATCTATCGTGTGGGTTGTGAGGTGGAGTACCAACCTCATCAACCCTGGTGTCAGGGTCACTATTGATTTATTGTTTGTTAGGCTTTAATGTCATTATCGCACTAGTGATTTTTATAAGTTTTTTTTTTTATAATCTAACGTTCAGAAATTAGGAAACGTAATGTGCCCATCAGCTAGGGCACCTTTAGGCCTGTTATCTTTTTTTTTTGGACTGGTTGAGTTTAGAGTCTTCAGCGCGCCCCATTTGTCCGGCAAAATAGTTTTGCTATCCCAGGAAAAACTACAAGAAGTCACGTCAATAAATAGTAAGTATAATTATACACATATTCTAAGCAAAAATAGTATCACATTTACATTGTTCAGTGAATACTTTAATACGAGTATCTCTACGGAAAATTATCCATTACGATTCTTCTTCTATCGTGTGGATTGTGAGGCGGAGTACCAACCTCATCAAACCTGGTGTCAGAGTTACTATTGAGCCGCCAAACGCTCCTGACATGGCTCATGTATCGACTACTTACTTACATCAGTAAATAGTAACCGGAACCAACGGCTTAACGTGCCTTCCGAAGCACGGACCGTCTTGCTTTCGGACGATCAGGTGATCAGCCTGTGATATCCTAACCAAACTAGGGACCTCAAAGTAATTGTTGTGATATGTGCCTAACGAGAATCAAACCCAGGACCTCCGGGTCGTGAGCCCAACGCTCAACCACTGGACCACAGAGGTCGTTATCCATTAGCATTGATTTGTGATTTGACCCTTCAAGCGTGTTTTGTAACCACCCCAACGTAAGGGCGCACGGTGATCATCGTCGCGTATAAACGCGAATAAATGGCAACAAATGCGCCCAACATTGAATGGGGGTCCAAAATACCGAAATATAATTGAGAGATCAATTTATCCCGTGTTTTTGAGGGTCAAATTGTCTTGTTTTTATTATATGTCTCTGTTGGACTAGGAGTAGAGTTACTTAAATAAAAAATAAATGTTATTTATCTTCTTCTGTCGAGTCAATGACCGACTTCACCAACCGTGGTGTTAGTTGACAGACTCTCACCTACAAAATTCTTATTTTTTACAATAAAATACCAGATAATATTTTAAATTTGACAGAAAATAAATTTAAAGCTCATGTGAAGCTTTTTTATATAAAAAAGCTTAATATAAGATTAATGATTACTTAAATGATAAAAATGTATGGTATTGAATGTGTTCCTTTAGTTATTAAATAACTTGCAATGTATACCCTCATTGGTTTTTAAAAGATGTGTTAACGATGGCTTAAAGACGGCTTTTTTATTATTATAAACAAAGACAACAAACAATTGCAATTGCAAGGTACATTATCTTCGGTTAACCCTTTCGCGGACAGAGATCATGGATCATTGATGGTTCATAATAGAGGTAGATAGTATGACACCTTAGAATGGGAACGTCATTAGACGCTCAGTCCTTGAAAGTGTTAACGTGTCTTCCGAAGCACGAAATCATCTTAGTCGTGGACAATCAGGTGATCAGCCTGTAATGTCCTAACCAAACTAGGGACCATAAAGTAATTTTTGTGATATGTCCCCACCGGAATTCGAACCCGGGACCTCCGGATCGTGAGCACAACAGAGTTACAAGTTACAAAAAGCTACATACAGATGCCGTTTTGCTAGATAGCCCACCACAGACACAAGTATGACGTCATCAATAAACGTGGTCAAACGTCGTACTGTTGTAATGTCATTGTCGTCATTGCCTCGAAGAAATGCACTTTCTTTCATGGCTGTGCAAGCCAATCCTAGAGCGGCAAACTCTACCACACACTCTGCAGGAGAAGTCTCTAACTGGTGGATTATTTTCGGTTTGATGGCGTTTCATTCTCCTGCTCGCCAGTGTGTCAAACCAGTACCTAATTCTTAATTCAAATTCACAAATCAATGTAATGTACCTAATTCTTAATTCAAATTCGTAAATAAATGTAATGTACCTAATTCTTAATTCAAATTCGTAAATCAATGTATGTACCTAATTCTTAATTCAAATTCGTAAATCAATGTATGTACCTAATTCTTCATACAAATTCGTAAATCAGTCAAAATGAAAAATGAGATTGATTTTCATGTCAAACTGCCTTCTGTCTAGATTAGTATTTTATCATTTATCTTTCTCCCAGTCTTCTAGCCTATTGAATATCACGTTTTTAACGTCGACATTCACTACTTGGCTGGTCAAATGGTAAAAAATTCTGTCGACTCGATAATACTTGCGTAAAAATACCTCAATTAATAGTTGTAATAAAGCTAGATACCAGTAAAATATAATTTGCAAATTAAAGTGTACCCTAGCTTGAGTGCAGTAGGTTTATATTAGTTTGCTGGGACTGTCTATTGTAAAAATCTGAATTGTGGCCGATTCTATTGTTATATAGGGTACACTACACGTTATCGACCAAATGTCTACTAGAGCCCCGCTTCATATTAATGAAATTAAAATAAACTAGTTTAATTATTTACGATTAAAACTACAAATTAATTTAAGGTTTATTATATTTCTTCAGGTAATTAGGGATCAATTCTCAAAACAAAACAGAATCACTTATTCGACAAAATTAAAAAAAAAAACAAAATAATATCACGTAAAAGGAATAATTATATATAGGTAGTGTCATATATACCTCGGCCAAGGTAGTAGTTTATTCAACTATAGGTAAATCGGTAAGGCCCTAAAATATCGTAAATAACGTAAATTACATCAAATTTAATATAATACTATGGCTTCTATGCTGTTCTGGGAGCAAATAAAAAACATAGAACACGTTCAGCTGCTTGTCTTCCCGGGCATGTCGTAAAAACCGACAGAGGGATTGCGTCCTCTAACATGATGGACTAATGTTATGGGCGATAGGCTGATCCCTTATCACCATAAGGTTCATCATATCCATCTTAGGACTTCGTATCAACACTGGCTGCAAGTTGTCTTTGATTACTTGTGGCTCTGCCCAACCCATTTGGGATTACGGGCGTGAGTTTATGTATGTATGTATGTTAATATAATACTATATAAATGGTCTCAAATTTTGTACCGGGTGAGAGCCCTCAGTCCAGTTAAGTGGAATGTCATTTGCGGCAAAACTATAATAAGTAAAAAAATATATATGGTCTATTCATTGGTCAGGCGATGGTTTATTCCCGGCCAGAGGTTGTCAAGCCGAGCCACGTGGCGTGCGCGGTGCGTGCCCTCTCCCGCCCTTTGTTAGGGTCAAAAAACACACCAAAACTCACGTACCTATGGCTCTTTCTGAGGACAATAGCACCCAGTCTTGGGAAAGTGCGGTACCAACGTATTATTAATAAAAGATTTTTCGGGCACTCGTAAAGACTAGCCTGTGAAGGGTTAACATTGATAATTTAATTGGGTACAACTATTTTAGTCGATTTTCTTTGATTTTTATTTGCGGTGTTTTTTTTTGAACTGTAAAATTATAAATAGCTTCGTATAAAAACCCCTTTGGTAAACATACTTCTATTTATCGTTTATGTGAAGTCTGCTTTGCCTAGTATTATTAAAAACAAAGTTGCTGATTCTGGCGGAAAAACCTTAGCTTCAGTTTAGTTCCCAGGAAATTTCAATTTAGGGAACGTTTCCAAATCGAAAGAAGTTAAAAACTTATGTAAAAACAGCTTTATGATATCACACTATTCATAGTGCTATCTAGGCCATCAGAAATCAGATCTTATTATCTAACCTTTAGGCAAATAAGAACGATACATCATAACTTTCGTATGAAGTCCTTCTATGGATGTGAAACTGACACAGTACGACAGAGAGAGACTCGAGGCCTTTAAAATGTGACGTTGGAGGAGGATGGAAATAATAAGATCTGAAGGATGTACCTACTGATGCGAGTTTCATTGGTAAATTAAAAGTGCTACTCACACAAAAAGCTTACTATAGCGTTAAGGAGTTCATTGATGAATGAATAGTGAAGTGTTCTGATCTACTTCATATTAAATATTAACTACTTACTGTTACACTAAATATCTTGAATTAAGTATAATATATAATTTAAATTGTTTTTTATAAAATAATAATGATGTTCAACTAAACTTAATGTTAATAATGTATGATAGATAAATAATGACAATGTATGATAAATACAAATAAATATATGAATATGAATAAGTTGGACAGAAAGCGTTACTACTGAGGAAGTGCTAGTAAGAGTAAGGGAAAAGATGCAAATATTGAGAGTTATTGAGACACTCAATAAGGCACGACGAATTTATTAAAAACATCATAGAATGGAAGCTACAAAGAGAGAGAGGAAGGGGATGACCAAGAAGAGCTTACGTGAAACATATTATTGTCAAAGAGAAGTGAAAGAATTGGCCTTTGATATATAACTCTAGATGCTACACAGATTTTGATTGATTTTGATTTAGTTTAGTTTAATTAAGTTTAATTACCTTTCTGCTACTGTTAAATTTGTAAATTAGTTTATGCTTTTATCAGTCAGAATACCTAGTTAAGTTATGGAATAAGCTCAATACGTGTGATGTGGTTGTACTTTTTTTAAACAAATAAATAAATAAATACACCGATAAGAATGTGATAAGGCAGATAAGATTGGAGTACAAGAAAGAACAAGCCTGTGTCCTTACTATTTTACATTGGGAGCTTTCCCGGGAACGGCACATAACTGGTACCGTGTAATAGTTTCACGTGCTAAGAGGATCAAAATGGTTCTAACGCACTCTAACGTACCAACTGGTTAGAGCTACCTATAGTTTTAATCCTCTTAACATTAGTCTTGTTAGCTTCTAAACTAGATTCAACCATTGGAGGAAAATAGGAAAATACATTCAATTATTCAGGTACTTACATAGTTGATGGTAAATTCACTGTAAATTCAATATAATATTGTGGTTCAGCTCAAACTCAAGTGGTATTAAATACTTGAAACAACAAGATATAAACCGAATAATTCCACAAACAAGGCATCGTTCATGCAACGAAACATTAAGGTGGGTACCGACCGATGTTACGACGTGTATTGTACCATTCGCAGCGAGCATGATATGTTACGTCATGTGCTTAAAGTCAGTGTTGATGCTCGCTACTAGCGCCTTATTTCCCTGTACTGACAGCATGAGCGCTCGCTGTGTAACACTTACATTACGCCACATAACACCAGTCAGTACCCACCTTAATAAGTATCTATACGAGTAGTAGGTACCTAGTAGGGAATGCAACCCCGATCTCGCAAGATCTCGTCTCACTTTTCGGGATCAATCCCGAAGCATAATATCACGAGATCGATATTCGAGATTGACGGGATTGGGCGAATTTCCTTGAGTTATACTTTTTGTTTTGATTAAGCTGATTTCCAAAGAAAACTTAAGTAGGTTTTTGTTTTCTTTCTAAAAATATTTTGTTTTAATTAACCTCCAAATCACAAACAAGCAAGCTTTACATTTTTTTTATGAACTAGACGAGATCCCGAAAATTTCGGAATCTTGCGGGATTGACATTTCCGATCCCGCGGGATCTCGAATTTGCGATCTGGAGTCGAGATTGCACTATCTAGTACCTTGTAGATATAGTAGTGCCTAGGTAAGTACATGTTTTGTTACAATGATCATGCGACCAATCATGGTGTTCGGTGAC
Organism: Pectinophora gossypiella; assembly: GCF_024362695.1. Taxonomy (NCBI): domain Eukaryota; kingdom Metazoa; phylum Arthropoda; class Insecta; order Lepidoptera; family Gelechiidae; genus Pectinophora; species Pectinophora gossypiella. The sequence goes on from NC_065433.1 coordinate 974,609, forward strand.
ATATTTTTATGTGTTTCTTTTTTATTCTTATGTGATTTTTTTTCAGCAATATCTAGATTTCTCCTCATTTCAATCTGGGTAAAATGAGACCACATTTTTTTATCTGGATTGAAACTTGTGAGGTTAACAAAGTTCACATCCGAATGTAATTTTTCAAAAAGGTAAACTTATACATGGTTACTACGACGGGGAAGAAACGGAAGAAACACAAAAATGTCCAATAGTTTTTTTTTATTATTATAAACAATTGCAAAGTACATTATCATGTTTAGTACAGTACATCACAAACTTAAAAAGTTTTACCGTATACTGCAGATTCGTCGATTATCATGGTAGAGATATCATAGAGAGAGAGTTAGTTAGGAGGTCATTACACTTGGTCGCTGGGTTGGTCAGGACTGCGCTCGCTTGGCCGGGGTTGCGCACCCACTTCGATAGTTCGCTAATGACGTCATTACGCCACGCATAGCTGCGCTGGCACCTGCAAATCGGGAATAAATTGATACCTACCCGTTATGCATCGCTACCATTGATATTAATCCCATTGAAAACGAGAACAGGGTTGAAAATTAAGGGTCTATGAGGGTGAAAGTGAGGCACAGGTGAGAGATAAACGCATTGAAACGGATTACTTTTTTTTCTTTAAATATAACTAGCGGCTCAACCCGGCTTCGCACGGGTGGAAATTTATTTATTAGTGTTGTTTGTCGAACCCGTGACTTAAGATCATAGTGTTATTACATATATAAACCACTGAATTCGACGTTACAGTTTGAATTCAGTGGTTTTAAATTTTGCTGATAAGTAGTTGCTATGTTCAAATCGTCGCGGGAAGCGGCTGGATGCGGGCAGCGCAGGACCGATCGTCGTGGAGATTCTTGGGGGAGGCCTATGCCCAGCAGTGGGCGTCATACGGCTGATGATGATGTTCAAATCAAATCGAATAACTTACATACCACATGAAAACAGTACAATTGGGCGTCCTTATTGCTCTAGAGCAATAAGTTCTAGTAGTATGTTCTTTAATATCACATTATACAGCATAACCAAACGAAGGACAAAGTCATAAAGCGTATTCGAAAATATTTATATTTATGAACGCTTTAACCACTTGCGCGGAGGTTGTTGTCTGTAAAGTAATCCGTTAAAATGCCTTACCATTTACTATAAAGGAGTTACTATTTCCAATATTTAAAAGTAAATTAAAAAAAATTCTTATACACCATACCTTTTATTCAGTGAAAGAATATTTAAATTTAAAGTCACAGCCGTTTATTTAAATTAAAATTAATTGTTTTTTGTGTATTTAAAATATCTATTGTTAATTAATTTTTTTTAAGACAGATTTATTAAATGTTCCTTTAATTATAAATAATTTAATATTAATATTCGCACGCTGTATGGTTGAGTGATGGACTTTTATTGATATAATTTATATTTAAGATCTTTTGTACCACTCTAGAGCGAATAAATTTTATTTCATTTCATTTCAAAAGAGATTATTGTGAAAAACGGTAGGTAAGTACGTGTAATGTGATAAAACTGTAGTACTTTATAACGTAATGAGTCAAATTGCATTTGAACAGCATCGAGTTTGAGATGCATTTTATGAACGGTTGGCATAACCGCGTAGAGACTGCAAACCAACTATAATTCAACTACACACCAACAGTTGAATGCTGTTGTAATACGGATTTAGTAATAAGTAATAAAGCGTTGGGTTTAATCTGAAATTCCGTGCTTCGGAAGGCACATTAAACCGTTGTTAGGTATATGAGCCATGTCAGGGGCCTTTGGCAGCTCAATAGTAACCCTTTTTCTTCTTCTATCGTGTGGGTTGTGTGGTTGGTAATAGTAACCCTGACACCAGGGTTTATGAGGTTGGTACTCCACCTCACAACCCACACGATAGAAGATCTGAAAAAATATACAAGTTTTTTTTTCTTAGGTTTTGGCTTTTTTTATAAGTAACAAAAACACAAACCACATACCCCGTACCTTTCAAAAAACAAATATCACACGGCCCTCGCGTTACAAAAAGGAAAAAAAAGAACTAAATCTAAACATGTTAAATCACGTAAAAACAAATAATCGGGACTAGAAGAGGCCGAGCACGCGTCGGGCACGCGACCTTTGCAAATCCTTCTCGGTTTCAGAGCGTAGGGTGGTTAGTGAATACGCGACTACTAAAGGACCTTCCAGGACCTCCCCGGGCCCCCCAAACCTCCCCGGACCTCCCGGACCTCTCTAATGAGGGCGCGTTTCCTGAGGGACCGTGAAATCTCATCCGGTGAAAGACCCCTGCTGAGGTACGAATGCTATTGAAATCGTGAGTACTTAGGGTTCGGAATGTGGCTGTTTATATATTGATGTAGTGAGTAGTTCGCACATAGGTACCTACGTATGTATACACAACATACAGTCACATAAGAGTACTTATTTATAATTTTATTTTATTGTATTTTACTTAAAGCTGCTATATACCTACTTCTGTTTAATGTCTTCTAACCCGTGCTTTTAACCCTACGTATATATACATATATATTATTACCTACTTTCGTATAGGCTCTATTATATACGGTGATTATATTATTTTAACTAGATGTCGCGTGGTTCGCTCGCAGCAAGCTGCTCGCGTGTCTTGTTTTCCCACCATTTTTTTACCGCGATAGAATTTGACCAAGACTTGAATAGGTCTCGTGAAATCAAAAAAGTTCTAGGTGCTATAGTTTTGCCAGGCCGTAGGGTGACCCCTGATGCGGAGCAGTTTTCCAAGATGACGTTCCGATCACACCCCAATACATCATTTTTACCCCCGAGGCATTTTGAGGAAAAACGAAAAATTTGTATGGCGGCCATCTTGTTTTTCGGCCATTTTGTTTTTTTTTCACCGGCGATAAAATTTGACCAAGATTTAAATAGGTTTCGTGAAATCAAAAATGTTCCAGGTGCAATTGTTTTGCCAGGCCGTAGGGTGTCTCCCTGATGCGGAGCAGATTTCAAAGATCGAGAAGTATTTCCATACTCAACATGATGTTTCGATCACATTCCTTATACATCATTTTTACCCCCGAGGCATTTTCGGGAAAAACAAAAATTTGTATGGCGGCCATCTTGTTTTTCGGCCATTTTGTTTTTTTTTTCACTGGCGATAAAATTTGACCAAGACTTTAATAGGCTTCGTGAAAACAAAAAAGTTCCAGGTGCGATAGTTTCACCAGGCCGTAGTGTGTCTCCCTGATGCGGAGCAGTTTTCGAAGATTGAGAACATTTTCCGTATTCGACAAGACACTCCGATTACATTCCCATACACAGTTTTTACCCCCGAGACATTTTCTGAAAAAACAAAATTTTGTATGGCGGCCATCTTGTTTTTCCGCCATTTTGATTTTTTTTCACCCACCATAGAATTTGACCAAGATTTAAATAGGTTTTGCGAAAAAAAATTTGATCCAGGTGCGATAGTTTTGCCAGACGGTAGGGTGTCTCCCTGATGCGGAGCAGTTTTCCAAGATCTGGAAGTTTTCCCATACTCACTGGGAGGTCCCGATCACACCCCCCATACATCATTTTCACCCCCCGACACTCCTTCTGGGAGAACAACTATGTCAGTCAGTCAGTCAGTCAATAGGTACATGGGTTTGTAGCTATATATAATATAAATAACTAGATTTCGCGTGGTTCGCTCGCAGCAAGCTGCTCGCGTGTCCTGTATTAGTTCGAAGCTATGTATGGCGGCCATCTTGTTTTCCCGCCATTTTTTTACCGCGATAGAATTTGACCAAGACTTGAATAGGTCTCGTGAAATCAAAAAAGTTCTAGGTGCTATAGTTTTGCCAGGCCGTAGGGTGACCCCTGATGCGGAGCAGTTTTCCAAGATGACGTTCCGATCACACCTCAATACATCATTTTTACCTCTGAGACATTTTCTGGAAAAACGAAAATTTGTATGGCGGCCATATTTTTTTTCGGCCATTTTGTTTTTTTTACCGGCGATAAAATTTGACCAAGACTTTAATAGGCTTCGTGAAAACACAAAAGTTCCAGGTGCGATAGTTTTGCCAGGCTGTAGGGTGTCTCCCTGATGCGGAGCAGCTTTCGAAGATCGAAAAGTATTTCCATACTCAACATGATGTTTCGATCACATTCCTCATACATCATTTTTACCCCCGAGGCATTTTCGGGAAAAACGAAAATTTTGTATGGCGGCCATCTTGTTTTTCCGCCATTTTGTTTTTTTTTTTCAGCAGGGATTAGATTTGACCAAGATTTAAATATGTTTCGCGAAAGAAAAATTGCTCCAGGTTTTATAGTTTTGCCAGGCCGTAGGATGTCTCCCTGATGCGGAGCAGTTTTTGAAGATTGAGAACATTTTCCGTTCTCGACAAGACACTCCGATTACATCCCCATACACAGATTTTACCTCCGAGACATTTTCTGAAAAAACAAAATTTTGTATGGCGGCCATCTTGTTTTTCCGCCATTTTTTTACCGCGATAGAATTTGACCAAGACTAAAATAGATCTCGTGAAATCAAAAAAGTTCTAGGTGCTATAGTTTTGCCAGGCCGTAGGGTGTCTCCCTGATGCGGAGCAGTTTTCCAAGATGACGTTCCGATCACACCCCAATACATTATTTTTACCTCTGAGACATTTTCTGGAAAAACAAAATTTTGTATGGCGGCCATCTTGTTTTTCGGCCATTTTGTTTTTTTTCACCGGCGATAAAATTTGACCAAGATTTAAATATGTTTCGCGAAACAAAAATTGCTCCAGGTTTTATAGTTTAGCCAGGCCGTAGGGTGTCTCCCTGATGCGGAGCAGATTTAAAAGATAGAGAAGTGTTTTCATACTCCAAAAGACGTTCCGATTACATCTCCATACACAGTTTTTACTCCCGATGCATTTTCTGAAAAAACAAAATTTTGTATGGCGGCCATCTTGTTTTTCCGCCATTTTGATTTTTTTTCACCGATAATAGAATTTGACCAAGATTTAAATAGGTTTTGCGAAAAAAAAATTGATCCAGCTATAATAGTTGCGCCAGACTGTCGGTTGTCTCCCTGATGCGGAGCAGTTTTCCAGGATCTGGAAGTTTTCCCATACTCACCGGGTGGTCCCGATCACACCCCAATACATCATTTTTACCTCTGAGACATTTTCTGGAAAAACAAAAATTTGTGTGGCGGCCATCTTGTTTTTCGGCCATTTTGTTTTTTTTTTCACTGGCGATAAAATTTGACCAAGACTTTAATAAGCTTCGTGAAAACAAAAAAGTTCCAGGTGCGATAGTTTTGCCAGGCCGTAGGGTGTCTCCCTGATGCGGAGCAGCTTTCGAAGATCGAAAAGTATTTCCATACTCAACATGATGTTTCGATGACATTCCTCATACATCATTTTTACCCCCGAGGCATTTTCGGGAAAAACGAAAATTTTGTATGGCGGCCATCTTGTTTTTCCGCCATTTTGTTTTTTTTTCACCGGGGATTGAATTTGACCAAGATTTAAATAGGTTTCGTGAAAAAAATATTGCTCTAGGTTTTATAGTTTTGCCAGGCCGTAGGGTGTCTCCCTGATGCGGAGCAGTTTTTCAAGATCGAGCAGTATTGAAATACTCAACATGACGATCCGATCACATCCCTATACATAATTTTTACCCTCGAGGCATTTTCAGGAAAAACGAAAATTTTGTATGGCGGCCATCTTGTTTTTCCGCCATTTTGTTTTTTTTTCACCGGGGATTGGATTTGACTAAGATTTAAATATGTTTCGCGAAAGAAAAATTGCTCCAGGTTTTATAGTTTTGCCAGGCCGTAGGGTGCCTCCCTGATGCGGAGCAGTTTTTCAAGATCGAGCAGTACTGAAATACTCAACATGACGATCCGATCACATCCCTATACATCATTTTTACCCTCGAGGCATTTTCAGGAAAAACGAAAATTTTGTATGGCGGCCATCTTGTTTTTCCGCCATTTTGGTTTTTTTTCACCAGGGATTGGATTTGACCAAGATTTAAATAGGTTTGGTGGAAAAAAAAATGTTCCAGGTGCGATAGTTTGGCCAGGCCGTAGGGTGTCTCCCTGATGCGGAGCAGTTTCTGAAGATCTAAAAGTATTTCCATACTCATCAAGAAGTTCAGATCACACCCCCCATACATCATTTTTACCTCCGAGGCAATTTTTAAAAAAACAAAATTTTGTATGGAGGCCATCTTGTTTTTGCGCCATTTTGTTTTTTTTTCACCGGCGATTGAATTTGACCAAGATTTAAATAGGTTTTGCGAAAAAAAAATTGATCCAGGTATAATAGTTGCGCCAGACTGTACGGCGTCTCCCTGATGCGGAGCAGTTTTCCAAGATCTGGAAGTTTTCCCATACTCACCGGAAGATCTTGATCACATCTCCCATACATCATTTTCACCCCCCGACGCTCCTTCTGGGAGAACAACCCTGTCAGTGAGTCAGTGAGTGAGTGAGTCAGTCAGTGGGTTTGTAGCTATATATATTATAATAACTAGATTTCGCGTGGTTCGCTCGCAGCAAGCTGCTCGCGTGTCCTGTATTAGTTCGAAGCTTTGTATGGCAGCCATTTTGTTTTTTACCGCGATAGAATTTGACCAAGACTTGAATAGGTCTCGTGAAATCAAAAAAGTTCTAGGTGCTATAGTTTTGCCAGGCCGTAGAGTGTCTCCCTGATGCGGAGCAGTTTTCCAAGATTACGTTCCGATCACACCCCTATACATCATTTTTACACCCGAGACATTTTCTGGAAAAACAAAAATTTATATGGCGGCCATCTTGTTTTTCGGCCATTTTGTTTTTTTTTGACTGGCGATAAAATTTGACCAAGACTTTAATAGGCTTCGTGAAAACAAAAAAGTTCCAGGTGCGATAGTTTCGCCAGGCTGTAGGGTGTCTCCCTGATGCGGAGCAGCTTTCGAAGACCGAAAAGTATTTCCATACTCAACATGATGTTTCGATCACATTCCTCATACATCATTTTTACCCCCGAGGCATTTTCGGGAAAAACGAAAATTTTGTATGGCGGCCATCTTGTTTTTCCGCCATTTTGTTTTTTTTTCAGCGGGGATTGGATTTGACCAAGATTTAAATATGTTTCGCGAAAGAAAAATTGCTCCAGGTTTTATAGTTGTGCCAGGCCGTAGGGTGTCTCCCTGATGCGGAGCAGTTTCTGAAGATCAAGAAGTATTTCCATACTTAACAAGACGTTCCAATTACAACCTCATACACAGTTTTTATCCCCGAGACATTTTCTAAAAAAATAAAATTTTGTATGGCGGCCATCTTGTTTTTCCGCCATTTTGATTTTTTTTCACCGACAATAGAATTTGACCAAGATTTAAAAAGGTTTTGCGAAAAAAAAATTGATCCAGGTATAATAGTTGCGCCAGACTGTAGGGTGTCTCCCTGATGCGGAGCAGTTTTCCATGATCTGGAAGTTTTCCCATACTCACTGGGAGGTCCCGAGCACACCCCCCATACATCATTTTCACCCCCCGACACTCCTTCTGGGAGAACAACTATGTCAGTCAGTCAGTCAGTCAATAGGTACATGGGTTTGTAGCTATATATAGTATAACTAGATGTCGCGTGGTTCGCTCGCAGCAAGCTGCTCGCGTGTCCTGTATTAGTTCGAAGCTTTGTATGGCGGCCATCTTGTTTTTCCGCCATTTTTTTACCGCGATAGAATTTGACCAAGACTCAAATATGTCTCGTGAAATCCAAAAAGTTCTAGGTGCTATAGTTTTGCTAGGCCGTAGAGTGACTCCCTGACGCAGAGCAGTTTTCAAAGATGACGTTCCGATCACACCCCTATACATCATTTTTACACCCGAGACATTTTCGGGAAAAACGAAAATTTTGTATGGCGGCCAACTTGATTTTCCGCCATTTTGTTTTTTTTCACCGGCGATAAAATTTGACCAAGATTTAAATAGGTTTCGTGAAAACAGAAAAGTTCCAGGTGTGATAGTTTCGTCAGGCCGTAGGGTGTCTCCCTGATGCGGAGCAGATTTTCAAGATCGAGAAGTATTTTTATATACTCGACATGACGTTCCTATTACACCCCTATACATCATTTTTACCCCCGAGGCATTTTCAGGAAAATTGAAAAATTTGTATGGCGGCCATCTTGTTTTTCCGCCATTTTGTTTTTTTTTCACCAGCGATTGGATTTGACCAAGATTTAAATAGGTTTCGTGAAAAAATAAATGCTCCAGGTTTTATAGTTTTGCCAGGCCGTAGGGTGTCTCCCTGATGCGGAGCAGCTATCGAAAACCCAGACGTATTTTCATACTCGACATGACGTTCCGATCACATTCCTATACATCATTTTTACCCCCCCGGCATTTTCGAGAAAAACGAAAATTTTGTATGGCGGCCATCTTGTTTTTCGGCCATTTTGTTTTTTTTCACTGGCGATAAAATTTGACCAAGACTTTAATAGGCTTCGTGAAAACAAAAAAGTTCCAGGTGCGATAGTTTCGCCAGGCTGTAGGGTGTCTCCCTGATGCGGAGCAGTTTTTCAAGATCGAGCAGTATTGAAATACTCAACATGACGATCCGATCACATCCCTATACATCATTTTTACCCCCGAGGCATTTTCAGGAAAAACGAAAAATTTGTATGGCGGCCATCTTGTTTTTCCGCCATTTTGGTTTTTTTTCACCGGCGATTGGATTTGACCAAGATTTAAATACGTTGTGCGAAAAAATCATTGCTCCAGGTGCGATAGGTTAGCCAGGCCGTAGGGTGTCTTCCTGATGCGGAGCAGTTTTTCAAGATCGAGCAGTTTTTCCATACTCTACTTGAGGTTTTGATCACACCCCTATACATCATTTTTACCCCCGAGACATTTTCTGGAAAAACAAAATTTTGTATGGCGGCCATCTTGTTTTTCCGCCATTTTGATTTTTTTTCACCCTTGATAAAATTTGACCAAGATTTAAATAGGTTTTGTGAAAAAAGAATCATTCCAGGTGCGATAGTTGCGCCAGGCCGTAGGGTCTCTCCCTGATGCGGAGCAGTTTTCCAAGATTTGGGATTTTTCCCATACTCACCGGGAGGTCCCGATCACACCCCCCATACATCATTTTGACCCCCCGACCCTCCTTCTGGGAGAACAATTATGTCAGTGAGTGAGTCAGTCAGTCAGTCAGTCAGTGGGTTTGTAGCTATATATATTATAATAACTAGATGTCGCGTGGTTCGCTCGCAGCAAGCTGCTCGCGTGTCTTGTTTTCCCACCATTTTTTTACCGCGATAGAATTTGACCAAGACTTGAATAGGTCTCGTGAAATCAAAAAAGTTCTAGGTGCTATAGTTTTGCCAGGCCGTAGGGTGACCCCTGATGCGGAGCAGTTTTCCAAGATGACGTTCCGATCACACCCCAATACATCATTTTTACCCCCGAGGCATTTTGAGGAAAAACGAAAAATTTGTATGGCGGCCATCTTGTTTTTCGGCCATTTTGTTTTTTTTTCACCGGCGATAAAATTTGACCAAGATTTAAATAGGTTTCGTGAAATCAAAAATGTTCCAGGTGCAATTGTTTTGCCAGGCCGTAGGGTGTCTCCCTGATGCGGAGCAGATTTCAAAGATCGAGAAGTATTTCCATACTCAACATGATGTTTCGATCACATTCCTTATACATCATTTTTACCCCCGAGGCATTTTCGGGAAAAACAAAAATTTGTATGGCGGCCATCTTGTTTTTCGGCCATTTTGTTTTTTTTTTCACTGGCGATAAAATTTGACCAAGACTTTAATAGGCTTCGTGAAAACAAAAAAGTTCCAGGTGCGATAGTTTCACCAGGCCGTAGTGTGTCTCCCTGATGCGGAGCAGTTTTCGAAGATTGAGAACATTTTCCGTATTCGACAAGACACTCCGATTACATTCCCATACACAGTTTTTACCCCCGAGACATTTTCTGAAAAAACAAAATTTTGTATGGCGGCCATCTTGTTTTTCCGCCATTTTGATTTTTTTTCACCCACCATAGAATTTGACCAAGATTTAAATAGGTTTTGCGAAAAAAAATTTGATCCAGGTGCGATAGTTCTGTACCGTCGGTGAAAAGTAATACAAGTCCAAAATTCAAGTTTTGAGAAAATCGAGTTTAAAGTTAAAAATATTCTAGCTCGCGACTTATAAGGAATAATGGAACAGAAGTTAGATGTGTCGATAGGTGATGATGGAAGGTTTCTTTTCTAATATTTAGTTATATTTAGAACCTAAACAGAAATGGTAGAGGATCAAAATAAATTACATGTATCAGTTAACACCAACTTTTATATTGTGTAAATTGATACAAGTCTACTTATACCTTTTTACACACATAACTATAAAAAAGTCATCGTTGATATATCATATTTCAATTATTAATTTTACAGTCTTATTCTACAAAAAACAAAATGTCTTGGAAGAAAGTTTATTTTATAATGTTGTAGAAAGGCAAAATTCTATTTATTTTCTTTAAAAAGTAAAGAAACGTAACTTATATCAATTGACACAAACGATAAACTATAACGAATTTGTGTCAAGTGGTTTAACATGACTTATTTTTTCGGTTTTATTGTGTAAAATGATACATGTTTTTACGAATTTCTAATAATAAATACATATAAAGATGGTACACGTATATATTGTGTAAGGTGACGATAATAAGATATTTTTGTTATGATTTTACTCTCAAAACTCATAAATAACCGGTCAAAACCACCACTGCTGCCCACTACAAACACATGTCCACTACACTACGCCCCTAATCAAAACCACTTTTGGTTCATTTTTGCAGTCAAAATCTTACAAATTCAATTATGATAATATTTCCACCCCTAACAAATGAAGGTAAGAGGAATCATATTAAGACTAGTCATTAGGAATGTTTCGGGCTAGCCTGGCAGTATGGCCTGGAGATAAAGGTGATGTACCTACGTACTTTTAAACCAAAATCACACAAACCGGTAAGTGTTACTTCTTTCTTGCTGAAACTATTTAAAAGATCACAACTCATTCCACAATCAAAATCCCCTAAAGTAAAGTAAAATTCGATATTTCGAATTATCAAAATTCCCGGTCTAATGGTAGCCCGCAACATTGACAGAACGATAAACGGAGTCGAATCAATGTTGACGATGAGAATAGGTAGTGAAAATGAAGATCATTGGTTCACCTCCAAACCAAACCTATAGGTTACACAGGGCTATCCTCAGACCATGACCACCATGGACCATGGTCTGTTATGGTTAAGCTAAATGAGCTCGTTTCCGCAAAACTCTACACGTAAGCACACGTGGGGGACTTTCCGCGTATCCTCGCGTATGGACCACTATTGTAAAGTGGGCAAACTTTCCACTATATCATCATCATCCTCCTGCCAAATGTCCCATCTTCTTCTTCTTCTTCTATCGTGTGGATTGTGAGGTGAATTGCCAACCCCATCAACCCTGGTGTCAGGGTTATAACTGAGCCGCCATAGGCCCCTGACTTGACTCAATGAATACTCGAATGTCCCATATGTAATGTTATTTTAATGGGCTCAGTTTTCCGCATAAACGCAAGTGGTCCATTATACGTGCTTTTATTGACTATGCAAGCCAACTAAGTCCTTTCAGAAGCTCAAATACCTCCTGGGATTTTTACAAACTTTGTGACCTGGTTTAATTAAGGGGTTGTGCCCGTGGTGTTGCCAATTATTTATTCTAATCTAATCTATCCTACAAGATCCCACTGCTGGGCAAAGGCCTCCCCTTCCTCTTTCCATTTTTCACAGTCCTGTGCGTAATTCTCTCCTATGTAATCAAAATACAGAAAAAAAAATATTACTGGTGCTCAAGAGTTCAGAGCAGTTATTCCCTTTATAAAAATGAGGAAGCTCGACAAATTTACACCATTCAACGTGTTTGAGAAACTAGTAATCTTTTCTTGAGAAAATGTGGCAGATCTCGATGCTGCCGATGTCGAGCTGTCATCTACGGCCGTGTAGGTTCAAAAATACCACTACCGGCGCTCGCATCAAAGATCTAACCAGCGTGTATTGAATGGCTTGCATATTAATTGGAGCTCGATAATATTTGGAGCCATTATTTCATGTCTACAACCTCCTTAGCAATGAAGGCAGCGTTCAATCTGCCACCGCTTAACCTACATGTAATCAAGAAAACTATGTAAAACAGCTATGCTTCGAGCTAAGGGAAGAAGACTAACGACAGTTATGACAAATCTCAAATACCTCTTGACTAACCCTGCTATGGTGATAACGACGCCATGATCAGGACCCACAACTTATTGAGGTACTGTAATTAAGTACTACAAGGTGGCTATAGCAGAAAGAGAAAAAACACGGTTTGGTCTGAAGTACTAACTTAACCTATACCCATTCGCAATGCGGATCAGATATGGTTTGCTGTGGCTCTAGACAAAATGTCTTCCCATAGACAGGTTTATGCGGAGGTCACCCTAGGATACACACTGGTGGCGCATGGAATCGAACTTGTATGTATCATTATACACGACACGTTATTGATATCTAAGATCGTATTTTCAGAAATATTTTGATATATATTAATTTATATTACTTTTCACAAAAAAATAAATTTGGTGTTTGATGTTACAACTAAAATTATATCATTAAACACGGACTGTGAGAATTCAAGGATTGCGTGTATTTTAATATATGTTGAGTTGCATTTACTTACACCAAAATATTTAGTGAAAATCTTCATTTCACTTTAATGCAAGTTAAGATGAATTATGTTACACGTGTTATAACAGCATGAATCCTTCACAAACAGTACTTATATCACTAGACACAAAAATTATCTCCGTATTTATAATAGCTACAGTTACGAGAATTAGACAGAAAGAAAGGGAATTTTTTGAACATGAAGTGTGTGCTAATAACTCAAAAGTGATACAACTCGAGTTGTATTACTTTTCACCGACGGTACAGAGTTTTGCCAGACGGTAGGGTGTCTCCCTGATGCGGAGCAGTTTTCCAAGATCTGGAAGTTTTCCCATACTCACTGGGAGGTCCCGATCACACCCCCCATACATCATTTTCACCCCCCGACACTCCTTCTGGGAGAACAACTATGTCAGTCAGTCAGTCAGTCAATAGGTACATGGGTTTGTAGCTATATATAATATAATAATATCCTTCGGGAACCATCGAATTTCCGAATAAGTACAAACTAATTCTAATTTCAAAGTTCATCATAAATTATTAGAGTTATCGCGTATCAGAATTTGAATTCAGAACACTTACACTTATACTTTATTGTTGTTTTGTTCAAGCGGGAATCGAAACACAACAATAATAAAGGACCTAATTTGTTCTGAATTCAAATTCAGATACGCGATAAATCATATAATTTATGAATTTTGAAATTAGAATTTGTTTGTATTCGAGAATTCGATGATTGCCGATAGACATTAAATTATAATCACTGTGTCTACACCCTTACCTGTCTACCATTTAAACATTTCATATACTTAGATAGGTAACACCATAATGCCCTGCACACACTAAAAATCCTTTAATACAGTCATTAACCTCTTAAACAGCTTGTTTATGTTGATCGAATCACATATCACGATCCATACTAATTTGTTAATACCCATATCCGATTACAAAAAAGCGTACGAGAAAAAAAGAATGGAAACCGCTATAATGGCCGCGTGGCGGGAAAATAATAAAGTTTATAGAAGAGGTTGGTAATGAAGAGACGCGCGTGGCATGCGCGTGCGGCGGTGTGCGCTCTAATGACTGCGCGTGAACAAACCGCGAGGGTGCACTGCGCAAATCTCTAAGGACCAGCGCACCCGAAATGGAATAATAAAAAATAATGTTTTCGCTCGTAATTATTTCCTCTCGCTCGATTTTGTAGCATTTTGTTGAGTCGAATTATCAAGTGTACCTATTTGTATTATTGATAATTAGTGCGCATTGTGAAATGATTATGATTCTACTTGAAAAAATAATTAGAAAGCTTACAAAGAATAAGAAATAAGTTGTTGTACATTTTCCCTAAGCTCGGGCACAAAAACAAAAAAAATAGATCATTAAACATTGCTTTTCTTTTCCTCCTCAGTTTTCCTTATAACGTTATCTATCGTAGTATTTATAATATTTATATATAATAATATTTGTGTACGGTCACGAGCATTTAACTATACACTTTGGTACCATGTCACATTAACTTTTTTGACAAATTGAACTGTAAGTCTCACTAAATGTCAAATATGTTAGTGCGACGGAGTCCTAAAGTGGGTACATTATATTGCTCATGACTGTACCTATATATATAAATATATATAAGAAATACCTATATAATAAGAAGGGAAGAAGTGAAAGTGGCGTGCCAGGATCGTACTAAGTGGAATTCCGTGATGTCTGCCTACCCCAGTGGGAAATAGCCGTGATCTTATGTATGCAGAAAGCTCAGTGAGGCGTGAGTACTACATCTAGCGATAGATGTACTCCTGACTACCCCAATTCGGATATAATCATGAGTTTACGTTAAGTTTTTACCCACGTTACTTAAGTCAAAGAATGCATTTTAATCTAACCCTTTTATTATAAGTAAAACTGTCTTCCCGCACGGAAATGCGTTATCAGGACACCTGTTATCTGACCACGCACGTGTGAATGGCTTCTAGCGACTGTCATCATCTGTTATACTCGAGAGATGCGCCGGCGCCGATAACCTGGGCGCTGACTAACAAAATGGCCGTTGTATTGTATCTAAGAAAAAAGGTGTCCACCTTTCTGTTGTGGCCAGGAGATTGAAAACATTCTTAGACAATTATTTTCTTCGGTGAATCGCGGGTAGGTTGGTTTACTTAGTTGATCATGTGATGCTGTAATTGTGGCTACCCCGATTGGGAATATAGGCGTGAGCTACAACGAAACAAACGACGAAGCTTGTGTGGATTTTATTGACTGTTTAAAATTACATTTTTGATGAAGTCTGTGGTAGATGCCCAGTCTTTTTGATTTTTTTTTATCAATTGTTGTTTTTGGCGTGAGCTTACAGTAATATGATTTATTAATATAAGATTTTTTCTTGTTTTACACAATTTCACACCGTAGGGTTGAGATTAAAATAAAGTTGAAGTTAGACAATGTTCTTGAACATTCTCAGATAGACGTGAGTCCTTAACGCTCCTCTTGCCTGGCCAAGTAGTTAATGCTATATGAGACAAAACTACAATAAGTCACGTTAAAAAACAGCGCTCCTCACGAGGCCAGCCAAGTAGCGAATATCGTTCGAGGCTAGATCATAATATATTAAAAAAATCAACAGTATTCTTTTTTTTTAAAAGTCAAATTTAATTTATACCTCAATGACGTAGATAATAAAAACCTGGCATTCATTCTTAATTCAAATTCAAACCGATCCAAATTCAAAGTTTTAAAATTTTCAGATGTTCCATTTTCTAGCCATACATTACAAAGAAGACAACTCCAATCGATTGTCAACCTTCAACGTGTGTTTACAAAATCCATTTTTAGTAACAGAACATTGAATCAAAGTTATGGTGACTATATTTGATTAATCGTTTCATATGACAGACATGATCATGTCTTGGATTGAGGTTATCTTCCTGTTCCCATTTATAAAACATCCTGTCCAACCCGTTGTACGTAAAGTTGGTTGAACTAAAAATTACATTCAACCTTTAAAACTATAAAGATCACTCCTTGTTCCTTAGCGGCCTCTGTGGTGCAGTGGTTGAGCGTTGGACTCACGAGCCAGCCCCGGGTTCGAATCCCGGTGGGGACATATCACAAAATTCACTTTGTGATCCCTAGTTTGGTTAGGACATTACAGGCTGATCACCTGATTGTCCGAAAGTAAGATGATCCGTGCTTCGGAAGGCACGTTAAGTCGTTGGTCCCGGTTACTACTTACTGATGTAAGTTAGTAGTCGTTACATGAGCCATGTCAGGGGCCTTTGGCGGCTCAATAGTAACCCTGACACCAGGTTTGATGAGGCTGGTATTCCACCTCACAACCCACACGATAAGAAGAAGAAGCGGCTTATGTAAGACCCAAAGGGGGTGAGGTAAATCTAGCTCCACTTCTCATATGACTGGTGCGGGACGAAGAGTTCCCGTTCTATACATAAGCTGCCTATATACGTCCCACTGCTGGGCACAGGCCTCCCCTCAATCAACCGGAGAGGATATGGAGCATACTCCACCACGCTGCTTCACTGCTACCTTTCTATACGTAGTTATAATTCTTTATTCAGTGCACATATATTATAGATATCTACTGTTAGAGTTCGTTATGTTTATTTTATTATGAAATTATTAATAGATTATAATATAACTAATAACAGACGGAATAAAGTCGTGAATCTGTGTCACGACTTTATTATTTTAAATTTGGAATTAAATTTCGATCCGGAGGCTCCGGGTTTGAATCTCGGTGGGACATATCACAAAAATCACTTTGTGATGCCTAGTTTGGTTAGGACATTAAAGGCTGATCACCTGATTGTCTGAAAATAAGACGATCCGTGTGTCAAACCGTCGGTCCCGGTTACTACTTACTAACTCATTAGTAGTCGTCAGTCGTTAGTAGTAGTCGGTTAGTACTCCACCACACAACCCACACGATAGAAGATTATAGTACTTATGTAGAAAAAAGTGCCTCCTAAATACAAGAAAAGATGTATAAACAGCTTTAAAACGTCTCATTGCTGGGTACAGGCGTCCCCTCAATCAACCGGAGGAGGTAGGTACTCCGTACCAAAATATTATACAATAGGAGGTAGGTACTCCGTACCAAAATATTATACAATAAAAAAACCAAACAAATAACAATTAGCATGATTTCCCGTGTAAGTGTCGAATTATTGTAACAAAAAATTTAATGTTGGATTTAACAATAAGTACGATAGCCGTGACTGATTGCGTTGGTAGCGTAAAATTATGATGTTGTATCATATTTGTTTGGCACCCCAATGGCTTATTGTCCAAACCATCCGACCCTACGTTGATTTTTTTCTTTAGACCCGCTCAGTATTTGCGCTATCCTGTTCTATGGTACAATTTGTAAGTGCTTGTTTCTTTTTTGATGTGACTTATTGTAGATTTACCGCAGATGGCATTAACTACTTGACCGGACAAATTTTAAATTCTAATTCTAAAATATCTTTATTCAGTAAGTAACAAAGTTACACTTTGAATCGTCAATTTTTACATAACGAACATCTCATCCGCCTAAAACTACTGCAGCTTCTCACAACCTGTATAGCCGGGGAAAAGAAGCTGCAAGAAAAACCTCGGCACAGGGCCCTAGACGTTCTTTAAAATTTAATTTAACAATTGAGTAATTTAGAGCACAGCGCTCCCCCATTTGTCCGACCAAGTAGTTAATGCCATCTGCGGCATATCAACAATAAGTCACGTCAAAAAAAGGTGTCTGCAACGCGTGAACGCTCACAGCTTATGACTTAAGGGGCTTGTTATTTGCAAGAATCTCGTGACGTTAAAATATTAACACTAGGGTCGCTGTTTGCCGGTTGTTAAATCTGAAGGAGTATTTGTTTTATTCTTCATTCAGACTTTTGTTTACTAACAATAAACTTTAATTGTGTTTTTTTTTAATATAATAAGTTTGCTTTTCCTATGCGTGATAATCTTGTCTGAATTTGATGTTTGGATTTTATACAACTGATAACACGCGGTTTCCAGTATTTGGGTCCGATTAATAGCAATAGGAACACCCCCTATTATGTATTTACATGAGACTGTAGTGTACCTACGTCACACCTATACACACATACATACACATACATAAACTCACGCCCGTAATCCCTAATGGGGTGGGCAGAGCCACAAGAAATCAAAGACAACTTGCAGCCACTGTTGATACGATGTCGTAAGCTGGATATGATAAACCTTACAGCGTAGAATTAAGTAGTTAGTAAGCATTCTTTGCTCCTTATATTTTAACAAAATCCTCTAACCCGACCGACATTGCAACATCGACTCGCCTTTCTTACTTTTTAACTGCCTTACCTCCCATTCATTAACCATCCTCCTTTCATACCATAAACAATCAAATTCCCATTATTATCCTTCCATAGTATTCTCACTTTCCTACATAAATTATCGTCCTTTGTAGCGTAAATAAAATAGCATGTTGTATTTGCCTATAATTGGACGAGCACTAGTCCCGTATTTGGGCGCCCTCAGGCCTGTTGTCTTAAACGTTGTATCGGGTGAGAGCCTTCAGCGCTCCCCATTTGTCCGGCCAAGTAGTTAATGCCATCTGCGGCAAATCTACAATAAGTCACGTCAAAAAAAAGTTCTGTATTTGTATATAGGTTAAGTTACATGTAAAAGTGCTTTTGTCTGATGGCAAACCTAATAAATAAATAAAAAAAAAATATAAATACAACACGAACGCTAATTAAGGCGAATAATTTCCTAAACTAGATCCAAATAGATTATTATCAGTAATTTTATCAATGAACTGTGTAATCTGGTCCTCGAAAGGTGACTTTGAAATTGGCAAGGGGAGCCATTTGTGGGCATAAGGGGATGCAATGGGGATGATCACTGACATATGTCGGCGTCCCTCCGATTCGGGGAGTCAATTATGTCTAATCAGCCATTGGGCGCGAGTATCTGTACACGCCTTTGCACTTTTTATGCTTGTAAATGTGTCTCAAAGTTCAATATCAAAGTTTTGTTGTTAATCGATTTACCACACAGCCATGGCCGTGGTTGCCCAGTTGGAGGAAGGGTTGTGAAGTGACCGCTCAGGGTCTGCTTACCTGAAGATTTGACGGGTCCGGTTTGTTACAGAAGCGCCTGCCTGTCTGACCTTCCAACCCGCAAAGGGAAAACCAGTCCAAAACATGTAAGGTCACATACCTACCTCCAAAAATGCATGGTGTAATACGTAATTTTTTTGCACGCTATCTCGACAAGTGTATGTTGCTACTAGCAATATTCTCGTGGAATGTGGGTTTCTTCACGACGTTTTCTTTCACCACTGCGAGCACGTGATAATCATTTATGATCCGAAAATGAATTCGAAAACAAATTAGACAATCATTGGTTTAGATCTGTACTGGATTCGAATCTGCGACCTCAAAATGAGAGGCAAGCAACTAAAAAGTATGAAACAAGGAAAAGGTATGTTTCTCTGAAATTCTTCCGAATAGTGATGTTTAGAAGATAGTCCTGATCATAACCTTCAGTGCGCAAGACCAATTTACGCACATATTTTCTGTTATATTTTTTTATTAATATGATGTGTTGATACAAAAGAAGTCTGTGCTCACTATAACGAACATTTGTTAGTGATGTCCTAATTCGACATGATTCAATTATATACCGAGTCACAGAAGTGGCGTACAACCACACTGTATCATTAATGATAATGATGTTTACTCTATAACAAGCTGCGGAAGCCAACAATAAAGACGTAGTAGTGATGTAATAGAAGTTAATGATGTAACTCAAAGACATGATTCAATCCACCTATCAGATCAAACATCGTAAACACAAAAATATCCATTCCAATCAAATCTCGATAGTATTCTTTTGAAATGAGACGATAAGGCGTGAATTTGAATGCGAGATAAATTTTTAAGTTAAGTATGCTACGTCTTTTCTTTCGCTCTCCATATTTTTGTATCTTCTTCCTAGTTACCGTCCATAACACTCGTAATAAAGTGATTTCAATAAAAAAAATCTTAAGTATTTTTTTTAATCCTTTGGTCAAGATTAACCTACCAAAGGCTTGTTATCTCAAAATTGCCCTTCGGTGCATCCCATTTGTCCGACCAAGTAATGATTTTCCCGCGACTTCAAATAGTATTCAACATCTGGTTGACTCCATGAGGTACGTGCACAGCCCAACAGAAAAAAGTAGTAGAAGAAATAAATAGTACCCATCCCATCAGATCCTGAACTTATGATACATATCAAACCAACAAAAAAGAGTGAGTCATGATATAAAACAACTCTACATGACATCAGTGGCACGTTGAGTACAAATTGACGAGCAATATTTCAAACTTGATGATTATCACTTTGGGCGGCAAAAGCCATGAAATTAAAACTCAAGGGTTGGACTCACTGAATGGAACAATTGGCTGGATCCGTTCGTGACAATGGCTTCATTAGGAACATGTGTCCCTTACGACAAATAGTGATGACTCGGTATACTGAATTGTTTGTTTATTTATTCTTTATTGCACATATTTATTGAGAACAACTACTTCTTATATATAAAACATTCACAAGTAATACAATTACTAAAATTAAGACTTATATATATGACAATTACAGTGTACATAGCATCTACAAATTAGTAATAAAATTAACACAGCAGACTCTACTTATTTAAATATGAATAAAATATGAAAGTAAAGTAGAATAAAAAAAATATATATGAACTTATGAATTAACAAATACCCAACTCACTGCTACTAATGTGTATGAGTATGGGAGGAGGATGGCTGTTCGTGTTAGCTAATACTTTGAATGACATTCGACAGATAATATTTGAAGAGATACAAAAAATTAAAAATAAAATACACATTCCCGAGATATGTATTTTCTGAGGTATGTGACCTAGCCTGTATTAGGCTGGCTTTCCCTTCGCGGGTTGGAAGGTCAGACAGGCAGTCGCTTCTGTGAAAAACTGGACCTGTGAAAAAGCGGGATAATATGATGATACTGATAATAGATAGATGATGATGATACCAAAAAGTGAAAAAAAAAAAAAACTATTTGCAATATTAAAAGCATACTATCTGGGTGTAATACCAACAAATACTTGATTGGCGATGCTGGGTGAGCAAGCCCATTGGCGCTTGTATAAACCTCATAAGGTTTCCTTAGCGTGTCTTAGATTTTTTTGTGACGAGACTTTTTGTTGATTTGCCGCAAATGCCTTTAACTACTTGTCCGAACAAATGGGGAGCACTGAGGGCTCGCACCCGGTACAACATTTAAGACAACAGGCCTGAGGGTGCCCAGTTGGGCGCGAACCTAACCTCAGGGCGTCTTCTAAGTGGATTAATTTGAAAGAATTAATCGACCCTATTGGGAAATCGTCGACCACGCCGGCGGGGTCGGTATCGGGGTTCTTAGAAATATAAATTAACTGTGTAGGTAATTTGTATTGAATTTTAGTAGGTAGGTAATATTTTTTTACAGTTGCTCTTTAATTACGGTTTTTATACTATCCAATGGAGATGTCGGTGGGAATCATATGGATAACTGTTAAATTACAACTCCCTGATGACACTGTTACATCACTAGTTGAGAGGATAATTCCATTTGTCTATTGCTGGGGCTTTTTGGCGGGAGGCGGGAACGGGACAGTTGCTTTCTTCATTGAATAATCTAAATAATTAATACGAAGTGGTGTTTTGTGGTTAATGATCGCATTAAGTTAGTCGGAAGACATTCGCGAGTGTTATTATATTGGAGTATTCAATAAACAAAGTGTATCTGCCTATTTTCGCTTCGTGTCAGGAAGCCGCTTCATAACTCAAAAGTTTATGCGGACTTTTGAGTTAATTCGTTTGGGGTTCGGAGTAGGAGTCTACTCCGAGGGTGGGGGCTTAGGTTTCATCATCATCACCTTTCATCATTTCATTAATCATCAAGAAAAAAATACGTCAGACATGGCTGTATGGGCATAGTTCCCTTTGCCTTACCCTTCGGGGAAAACCAAACCAAAAAAAAAAAAAAAAATGTCTATTGCTGGGCGTTTGTGGGCACAGCTTTAGGGTCTCGTACAATAGTGTACGAGACCCTAAAGACAGCCTCTGTGGTCTAGTGGTTAGAGCGTTAGGCTCACGATCTGGAGGTCCGGGTTCGATTCCCGATGGGGACATTGTCGAAATCACTTTGTGAGACTGTCCTTTGTTTGGTAAGGACTTTTCAGGCTTGAATCACCTGATTGTCTGAAAAAGTAAGATGATTCCGTGTTTCGGAGGGCACGTTAAGCCGTTGGTCCTGGCTATTAGCCGTAAAAACACCTCCACCAACCCGCATCCTTGCCTCCGGATCTCTGAACCGATCAGACGTGCCATTGAATAAATCCGCGCGAAAGGAGAATGGGCGAATCTGGTCCAAGAACCTCCACTGATGAGACTTATATGTAATGAAAGCTTATGCTTTCCCTATTATTCTGGCAAAGTTCTATCAGATTCTGTCCCGGGGTTCTTTTTTTACGGCCATGTTTGTCCTGGCTAAAAATGTGATAAAATACAGTGGGAGCTAAAATCGGCTCAAGATTTGTTGCCGAATAACTAAGTCTACATAAATAATTATGTATCATATTGTATATCATTTTAAAGAGGATCTTTTCCAAAATACGAAACATAAAAAAAAAACAAAAAAAGTCTTTATGTAAGCGAATTATAGTTAATTTGCATCTGCAGCGCCATTGTTTCTCGGTAGCTAAGTTCAAGTTTCATGCCTTTTACCCCTTCCAAAAGTATCTTACCGATTTTTTTTATATTGCTTCCGGAATTTGATCTGAGTGATAATAACAAGAAAAATAAATAGACACCTCTCCGATAGAGACCGCCTAAGCTATTGCCTATTGCAAGAAATCGTCATCATTAGCAAGTCATTACGGTATTGCATATTATAAGCTTATCAGCAACTTGGAACTTGGTCCAAAAACCTCAACTGGTGAGACTTGCATGTAATGATAGCTTATACTTGTCCTATGATTCTGGCAAAGTTCTATCAAACTCTGTCCTAGGGTTTTTTTACGGCCATGTTTGTCCTGAGTGTACAGTAGTGGACTACAAAATCACCTCAGGATTTGTTGTCGAAAAACTATTTAACTAAGTCTATATACATAATTATATATCATAATGTATATCAATTTTAAAGGGGAAGGTTATCAGAATCAGAAACACAAATAAAAAAATGCATTAAGTATGTAAACGACTTTTAGCCTACTCAGGTCCGTAGTACCATTTTTCTCAGCAGCTACGTACGAGTTTCGCGCCTTCCAACCTTTCCAAAGAAGCCCAATCATTTTTTCCTTCTTCTGATATTGCATTCTTTACCTGACAAGTGACAACAACAAGAAATAAAATAGATACCATTCCGATAGAGGCCGCGTAAGCTATGGACCTATTGCAAGATAACGTACTCAAAGGCTAGTCATTATAATCCAACAGACGTAACATGATTAGAATGCGGGAGGACGCAAATGTAGTATGTTTTGTTTCACCACAATCTTGTTTTATTAATCCAGGCTTATATCTTGTCTTATAAACAATGCCGAATGGTACAACAAACGTATCGTAAACGTAAGGTTGCCTGGTAGTAATTGCTACCTTGGCAATAAAGCCGCCTTTTGCACCAGTTATTGCCTGAACTTGTTTAATAAATGTGTTTCTTTTGTATACAATAGAGTCATTGTATTGCATCTTGATTAGAATGACTTATTTCTTGTTTCTCTCGTACTAAGCTGTATACTGTTAGTGTTAAAGAGACACATATTTCGTCTCATTCGCATAAGGCGATGTACTTCATTTCCGTCCTGCCGCATTCTAATCATGTTACGTCTGTTGGATTATAATGACTAGCCTTTGAGTACGTTATCTTGCAATAGGTCCATAGCTTACGCGGCCTCTATCGGAATGGTATCTATTTTATTTCATCTTATTTTTTTTTTCTTTGTTGTCACTTGTCAGGTTAAGAATGCAATATCAGAAGAAGGAAAAAATGATTGGGCTCCTTTGGAAAGGTAGGAAGGCGCGAAACTCGTACGTAGCTGCTGAGAAAAATGGTGCTACGGACGTGAGTTGGCTAAAAGTCGTTTACATAATGCATTTTTTTTTATTTGTGTTTCTGATTCTGATAACCTTCCCCTTTAAAATTGATATACATTATGATATATAATTATGTATATAGACTTAGTTAAATAGTTTTTCGACAACAAATCCTGAGGTGATTTTGCAGTCCACTACTGTACACTCAGGACAGACATGGCCGTAAAAAAACCCTAGGACAGAGTTTGATAGAACTTTGCCAGAATCATAGGACAAGTATAAGCTATCATTACATGCAAGTCTCACCAGTGGAGGTTCTTAGACCAAGTTCCAAGTTGCTGATAAGCTTATAATATGCAATACCGTAATGACTTGCTAATGATGACGATTTCTTGCAATAGGCAATAGCTTAGGCGGTCTCTATCGGAGAGGTGTTTATTTATTTTTCTTGGTATTATCACTCAGATCAAATTCCGGAAGCAATATAAAAAAAATCGGTAAGATACTTTTGGAAGGGGTAAAAGGCATGAAACTTGAACTTAGCTACCGAGAAACAATGGCGCTTCAGATATAAATTGACTATAATTCGCTTACAAAAAGTTTTTTTTTTGTTTTTTTTTTATGTTTCGGATTCTGGAAAAGATCCTCTTTAAAATGATATACAATATGATACATAATTATTTATGTAGACTTAGTTATCCAGCAACAAATCTTGAGTCGATTTTAGCTCCCACTGTATTTTATCACATTTTTAGCCAGGACAAACATGGCCGTAAAAAAAGAACCCCGGGACAGAATCTGATAGAACTTTGCCAGAATCATAGGGAAAGCATAAGCTTTCATTACATATAAGTCTCATCAGTGGAGGTTCTTGGACCAAGTTTCATACAAAAGTGCCCATTGTCATTTTATTCTAACATTATTAACGAATTTGCAACCAAAAATCAGATTCAAAAAATAGGAGCGCATAAACGCTAGGAGTGATCAACAACGCATCCTCCTTAAGTACGCCTTCGACAGTTCTAATTCCTGTGCATTGCCGCCTCCGAAGGACACCACGCTAAACTGGCTCTTAAGTGCGTATAAACAAAGTACTACTTATGCAGTTAATTTAATCTGTACACCTTAGTAATCAGAGCTCAACTTACATTGGACGGAGAGCGAAATTGTACGAAACAGTCGATAGCCACCACATTATCTTGACCCCCTAACACGGCCGCAAATTAGAGGTCAACTAACGGTGGACGGAACGTGATATCGTATGAATCTCTCGATTGCCACCATACTATCTTGACCCCTCCATCAAACTACTTGCTATTTTTGCTGCTGCCCTGGTACTTGACAAAGGAGAGTTGCTCCTAACACTATGCCGAAGCTACATCGCTCACCGCCGCCGCCGCAAAACAAAACAGAAGAAATCGATTCGCAGGCGAAATCTTTTTGTGAAGATAGTGCGATTGCTTCGGGAGTAGATGAGCATTATATGAATGTTACTTTGCGTGATAAAAAGAGAAACCGCTCCAGCCCTAGATCGCATGTAGATACCGAGTCATCGTCGTCGGTGAATCCAAGTTGTTCCGGTCTTGAGGTTATGTTTAAGTCGATGTTGGAAAGTTTCGAAAAGAGACAAACCGCGCGTCTAGATGCTATTGAAGCGCAAATTTCATTCATAAAAAATCAGAATGTTACCATCCAGACTACTAATACTGAAATAGAGAAATCTATCACCGACATATCAGCGCGGGTGGAAACTGTTCAAAACACTATTAAGCGACTGGATGCGGACCGGAAACAGCTATTAATTGAAATTTCAAAAATCGATAGTAAATGTGATAGTCTCGAGAAAGCGCTTCTGAAAACGAGTATAGAAATAAGAAATGTTCCAAAGGCCTCTAAAGAATCTAAAGAAGATCTATATCATCACTTTTTGAATTTGACTCAAATACTACATTTAAAGGTTGAAACCGCGGATTGCAGGGATATTTATCGCCTCCCCAGTAAAAAAGAGAACCGTACATCTTCCATTGTTGTGGAATTCTCTAGCACCATCACTAAGGATGTAGTACTGCAAGCCGCCCGAAACAGATACAAAACCACTGCGAAATCACTTACCTCATCAGATCTCGGATTCGATGGACATGTTGAAATTATTAACATATCGGAATATCTTACATCCAAGGGAAGACGCTTACTTTACTTGGCCAAGGCACTCAAAACCGATCATGGCTTCAAGTATTGCTGGACTGCTGGTGGAAATATCTATCTTAGAAAAAGTGATGGGCAAAATGCGATCCTGATAAAAAGCGAAGAACAGATACAGATGCTCAAGAAGGAACTGTGACTAGTATTTCAATCTCATTTTTTAAATGTTCTAATTAATATTTTCACACTATGTACAACATACACACTTTATACACATACACACAAACTGTTGCATACACCCACACTTTACACATATACGCACAAACTGTTACATACACCCACATATAATTACACTTTCCACACCCAATCACTTACATTCTTCACGCATGCCCTCTTAAACTTTTTATTCTTTGTCTCTCAAGGTTCCGCTCACGCCTACATTTTAAATTCAAATTCGCGGACGTAAATATGTTAATTAATAATATCGATAACTTTAAAATTTCAGACGCTAAAACCTGTACAGCCGAGGATGTGTCCTCTGACTCCATTCTATCAAACCCACACAAAGTAATGAAAATACTTTGTCAGAATATTCGTAGCGTTCATAAGAATTTTGATGCTCTAACTGTTCTTATTACTAGACTTAACTTTGAGCCCGACATCATAGTTCTTTCCGAATGCTTTTTAGCGTCTTCAAGTGAATCCATTCCGCCCATAGATAACTATTGTACTCATTTTACGACTGATAACTATAACCGTAATGACGGTGTCATAATTTTTGTCAAGCGTTCAATCAATTACTCTGTAATCGAGCCTGTCTTCCCGGAAGCAAACTGCCTTGTAATAAAAATTAGCAAACACACAGCCATTTTAGGTATTTACCGACCCTACTGTTTCAAGCGTAATGTTCCAGAGTTTTTGATTTCGTTATGTAGTGTCCTAAACACTTTATCATCGTTCCCAAATATAATTATTGCAGGCGACATTAACATAGATATAACACCCAACAGTACTGAGGAATTCTCTGATGACTATCTACTTTTTCTTGCTACACAGAAGATGTTACCCACGCATACATTTCCCACCAGAGTCAATACTTGCCTGGATCATGTAATTTTGAAATCCAATAAAACCAGTAGCACTTTTGTAATTGAATCTCCCATAACGGATCACGTAGCTGTTCTATTCTGCATTGAGTTAAAAGCTCCAAAATGTCCTCCCGTCATCCTAAAGAAAATAGATTATCCATCTCTCAGCCTCACAATGGAGTCCTTGGATTTTGGTCCTGTGTTAATGAGTAACGATCCAAACACTGCAGCTAGCCTACTCGTTACTTCACTTAGTAATGCGTTGGTCATGAACACTAGAACTTTAAGACCTCCCAGGCGATGTAAAATTCTTAAACCTTGGATCACTGTAGGTATGGTGAGATGCATGCGAAATAGGGATAGAATGCACATAAAATTAAGAGAAAATCCTAATAACCATATATTACGCATTACCTATAAGAGGTACAGGAATTTTTGTAACGGCATTCTAAAAAAACTTAAACACGAGTTCCAAAAAAAGGAGTTAATGGAAGCTGGTTCCGACAGAAGGAGGCTCTGGAATGTTATTCAGAGTAGTACCAATATGGCCAAACATAAGGATACTGCTAGCAGCCTTCTTTCTTCTTCCAGTTGTCCTTTGGATGCGTTAAACAAGACTAATGAATACTTTGTTAGCGTTGGTAAATCGTTGGCTGAACGAATTCAGTGCAATACCTCTACTTACGACCCTGGTTTGCAAACAAGCACTCCTTACTCATTTGTACTTTACGACACTGATCATGAAGAAATCGAAAAACTGATTCTATCGTTAAAAAGTAGCTGTGCAACCGGATGGGATGGTATATCGTCCAAGTTTCTTAAAGATTACTCTTATATACTAGTGCCTGTAATTGCCCATGTTTGTAGACTCAGTATGTCTAAAGGAGTTTTTCCCGACGTATTTAAGAAGGCAGTCGTCAAACCAATCTTCAAATCCGGTGAAAGATCTTGTAACTCAAATTATCGCCCAATCTCTATTCTCCCGGCCCTTTCTAAGATACTTGAACGC
This sequence comes from Pectinophora gossypiella, assembly GCF_024362695.1. Taxonomy (NCBI): domain Eukaryota; kingdom Metazoa; phylum Arthropoda; class Insecta; order Lepidoptera; family Gelechiidae; genus Pectinophora; species Pectinophora gossypiella. The sequence continues at coordinate 1,002,653 of NC_065433.1, forward strand.
ATAATGAACGGTAGACTTATTAAATACCTGGAAGATAACAATCTTTTGTCTTCCCAACAGTTTGGCTTCAGGAAAGCTAGGTCAACATCTGATGCGGTTGGTGAACTTGTCGACTTTGTTGTTGAGGGTCTCGATGCGGGTGATAAATGTATATCTATATTTTTAGATCTCGCAAAAGCGTTTGACACTATTTCTATCCCATTACTTCTTCATAAATTGGAACTTTTAGGAATTAGAGGACTCCAACTAAAACTTTTTGAAAGTTATCTAAGCAACCGAAGACAGGTTGTGAAGATTGATGACCTTGAGAGTGGTGAATTGCCGATCACTTACGGGGTACCCCAAGGAACTATACTTGGTCCCACATTATTTTTAATTTTCATCAACGATTTGTGCCAATTTCGGCTCACAAATGGCAAAATAATTTCATTTGCTGATGACACGGCTCTAATATTTCGCTCTCCAACTTGGGAAGAGGTATACCAAACAGCCCAAATCGGTCTGAATGAAATTTTGTCCTGGCTACGTGTTAACCTTTTAACTATTAATTCCGACAAGACCAAATACATGTCCTTTAAAATAAAAAACCTTGCTAAAACTTCTGATGAATTCAATCTGATCGCGCACAACTGTTCAAATACTAATTCAAATTGCTTGTGTCCACCTTTGCAAAAAATAGACACTATTAAATACTTAGGTATTCATCTTGACCACAATCTAAACTTTAAAGTGCATATAAATACTTTATCTAAACGAGTAAGAAAACTTATTTATTTTTTCAAATGTCTCCGAAATATAGCTGACACTGAAGTTATTAGAATGGTGTATTTTGCAATATGTCAATCAATCATCTCCTATTGTATCGTTGTTTGGGGAGGCACTAACAAAACGACCCTTAAAAGTGCAGAAATTGCTCAACGTGCGGTGTTGAAAGTTGCCTCCTTTCAGTCTTATTTCTACCCTACTACACAACTGTATGATGAATGGCAAGTCTTATCAGTCCGTAAATTATTTGTTCTTCAAGCAATTTTAAAGAAACATGCCCAAACAACTTTCGATCCTATGCATTTAACAAAAAGGCGATCTGATATTGTTTGTGTCACTGAGCCACATAAAACAAAATTTTCTCATAATTTTTATGGTTTTTTGGGCTCTCATCTGTACAATAAGTGTAATAAAGATAATAATATATACCCATTAACTTACATTCGCTGTAAAAAAAGTGTAACTACCTGGTTACTATCTATGAACTATGATGAAGTTGAAATACTTCTACAAACCTTGGTTTGACTTACCCAATGCAGTGGCTAGTGTACTTCATACCTTTCCGATCCCAAGTCCATACTCGACGTAGGGCTGCATTGGTAACTTAAATCGCCCCTCCGCGCACAAGTATTTGCTCACACACACACTCACAGACACACACACATACACACACGCACTCATGTACACACAAACATACACTCGCACGCACACATATACACACACACACACACACACACACTCACTCACACTTACTTTACTGCATAGTCTATTTTATTTAAATTCAAACTGAAAAATTGTTACTAATATTCTTTTTTCTTTCTATGTACAAACAGTGTCCCTAGTGTCCATATTTATTCTGGAGGTGGAGGCCTGGAGCCTATAGTACAGGGTAACCTAGTTTAGGCTCCAGCCTCCACAAACATAAAGTAATAAAAAAAAAAAAAAAAAAAAAAAAAATTGGAGCAGCGTGGTGGAGTATGCTCCATACCCCCTCCGGTTGATTGAGGGGAGGCCTGTGCCCAGCAGTGGGACGTCTATAGGCAGTTTATGTATGTTGTGTACAATAGTGTAACGAGACACTATTACTAAGCCTACGCTGTATGTCTGTCGGTATGTCCTTACCACGGAGTAGAAAAAACAAGTTGGAAGGCTCAAGTGAGCGCGAAACTCGCACCATACAAGTATGAGAAAATAGTCCTTACTTCAACTTTCTACTTTTGTCGTACGCAAACATTACGACGCACAGAGCTCCGCGGTCGTGTTGCGAAAAAAAAAACTTTTGCGTGCAGTATCTTACGAAAAGTAACGATAAAATTGCAGCATATCACATAAAATATACATTGCCGGTAAAGTGGCTGTGATATTTGAGAAGCAGTAGAGCTATCGTAGTTATCTGTTTGCAGGAGTAGTAGAGAGCGGAGTTGAAACGGCGACAGCGGTTCTCATTCAAAATGCGCGTTAGGGTCTTTCCATCCCCTTTCTTCTTTTTCATGGTCCTTATCTTAAAGAGCTGTAATGACGTCATAAATCGTCTGAAACAGACGTATAAGGCCAATGAGTGAGTGAGTGAATGAACCGTCATAGCTAGCCATTTGTTTTTTTTACAGATTATGACTGTGTCATTTCATTGTGGTAGATATACATAACATACTTACCAAATACTTTATTGCACAAACAGGAAAAAAAAAATCAAAACAAAAGAGAAATAGAATGAGTACAATAGGAGGCCTTATTGCTAAGTAGCAACCAACCAACCATACCCAACGAATAATAAAAATAACAAAAAGTTCAGGACAATGAAGGGGCCCCATACAAAGTTTTATAGTTTTCGCATTGGTTTAGAGCCGGATTCGAACCCACTACCACTACGATGTAAGTCACGCTTTCTCCGAACAGGACTATCGAATGGATTATTTAAGTGAGTGTATTAATTGAAGTCAAGTGCAGACTAAGTCAAAATGTCTTCTAAATATTTTATGACGACGGATTTCGCTGTGTTAAAACAGTTGAATTCAACCTTTATGTAGGTACGATATCCTCTCAGCGCAAGTCCAACTCGCACTTCACCGAATGTACTTTTATGAATGGAGCCTAACAACAATAACATCGGGTTATGGATCTCAATTGTACATGTTGTTACAAATTAGTGACGCTATGTTGTTAACGAAGTAATGAAGTGTGACTTCTAATTGTCATTACATAAACATCCTATATACGTTCCGCTGCCGGGCTCCCTTCATTCAATAGGAGGGGATATGGAGCATGCTCCACCACGCTGCTCCACTGCAGGCTGTTGGAGGTGTTTTTACGGGTAATAGCCAGAACAAACGGCTCAATGTGCCGTCCGAAGCACGGAATCATCTTACTTTTTCGGACAGTCAGGTAAGTCAAGCCTGAAATATCTTTACCAAACAAAGGACAGTCTCACAAAGTCATTTCAGCAATGTCTCCATCGGGAATCGAACGTGGACCTCCAGATCGCGAGCCTAACGCTCTAACCACAAGACCGCCGATGCTGTTATATTAACTATGTTTAATAATAATGGGTGGAAGATATCTCATGCCTAGGTGTCATAACATGGGTACCTAAAAAGATAAAAGATGCACATATTAAGTCTTTTTTCTACTCCTCTACTTTAATCTGGCATTTAAATAACCAAAAAGTCTAATATAAGTACATACATAATTAAACTCTTTGAAAAAGTGTACGCTCTATGGCCTATAAAAGCATTGTTTACAAAGTGTAACTGTACTATAATGTCGCCAAAAAAGCATTGTTGTTGTTTTTTTTTTTGACCTGGAAACTGGCACCTTTACTTTGTTTGGTGCCATAGATATACTATAAAAAAAAAGTATACATTTGCCGCCATTTTCCCGCGCGTTGGAAAATAATTTTTATAAATAAAATTTTTCTTTGTATAATTTTTGTTTCATTTAAAATTACGTCGTCGTAGAAAAAGTATTGTATGCAACGTTGTATAACTAGGTCAAAAAATGCTCGTGGCGTCTCTTATTGCGATGTTCGCCAAGGCTCACATCGCAACTCACGCCACTCGCATTTTTTGACCCTTCTTATACAACTGTTGCATAAAATACTATTATCCACGAAATTAGAACTCTTCTATATAGCGCCATCTATATTTTTTGTGGTACGTAGCCTGAAAAGTCCGTCATTTCTATTGATTCAATATACTTCGTTGCTAAAGCTTCGTCAAGTTTTCAAAGCTGCGCCACCTGCCTTTTTTTTGACGTGACTTGTTGTAGATTTGCCGCAGATGGCATTAACTACTTGGCCGGACAAATGGGGAGCGCTGAAGACTCTCAACCAGTACAAAGTTGGGCGCAAACTACGGCTCAGGGCGAAATCTGAGAGGAAAAAAATATTTGAAACAATTAATCGACCCGAGCGGGTCGATAGCGCTAAGCGCTGATTGAGAAAAATCGTCGACCACGCCGGCGTAGTCGGTATCGGGGTGGCGCAACCTGCCATATAAAAATTGTCATCAAGCGCCTTATGGACCTTACACAGTTTACTAAAATAAGAATTATGACTATAATAATTATGCTGCAACACAATAATCATAATACATTAATTATTTCTATTATTATATTATACTTAACCCTTTTTACAATTATTATTTTATTGTCAAAGATTGCCGTAATTATTGTAGGTACTTATGTAGTTAATTTACTTTTAACTCCAATAATCCAACGTGTGTAAAGTAAAAAATAAATGTAATGCTGAGTAGCATTACAATTATAATACACGTAAACTATAATTATTAATTATACATACTTATAAAGTAAATTACTCTGTTTTTAATACACCCTTATCTTCACGCCAACTGCAAAAAGGAATTGATATTAATAAAAGTTAGTTATCGTTACTATAAAATAAAAAATACTACATATTATATTTATATATAATGGTAAATACTTACACTAATTCCATTGATTAACCTCTACCGTAGATCCAGCGCTTGATACAAAACTACAGCGAAAATGTGGCATTTATATAGCTATACATACATACATAGCGGTATATGTATACAGGGTGTTAGTGACATCGTAACGAAAACTTTGAGGGATGATTCAGGCCATGATTATGAGTTGATATCAAGTGGAATTTTCCGTCGCAAAAGTATGGAACGGAAAATAATTTAAATAAGCTCTAAAATTTTCATGACATCTCCGACAGGAAATTCCACTTGATATCGACTCAGAATCATGGTCTGAATCATCCCCTTCAGTATTCGTTACAGTGTCACTAACACCCATATCTACTTGTATGGCTACTGTATGTACTTGTATGGGGTGTAAGTGACATCGTAACGAATACTAAGAGGGATGATTCAGCTGATTATTCTGAGTTAAAAGTATAGAATTGAAAATAATTAAAAAAAAACTAAAAAAATAACATGAATTTTGCGACGGAAAATTCCACTTGATATTAACTCAGAATCATGGTCTGAATCATCCCTCTGAGTATTCGTTACGATGTCACTAACACCCGTTATACATTCAATAAAATCGTGTCAAATTAAGAAAGTACGCATCGTCTTATTACGTATATTAGCCCGTAGTGCTTCGTAACGCGGTGGGGATATACTGCGATTCGGATTGACCAGGAGTACTTGTTTTAGTGTATTTAGACTAAAATAAAATAACAGCACACTCCCCCTGTTGCCAGTTCGGCGTCTATCCACGCACTTAGGTAAAGTACTGTCAACGTCGCTATATTAACAGTAACTTTGCGTCCCACTTTTTAAGCGCTGATGTTCAATCTTTGTATGTGTGTACATACATACATAGCGGTCAAACACATAACCCTCCTTTTTGCTTCGCCTCAGTCGGGTAAATATAAAATGCTGTAACGCAGCACGACAAATAGATGGCGTTGGTAATCTGTTAAAACGCGGTATCCACATTGTATTAGATTCTAATAAGAAGATTCCATTTTGTATCATTTTATTCCTGGGCTACCGCACCAAAGGGACCAAGCCCTGAGGGTGTCTTCTCGACGTCCGCGAAGTAAACTGTGTCATTGTAGGACGGACGGAGTTGCGATTTTGCTCGCACTTGAATTTGCTGTTTGCGGTTGGTTCCGAATCCCTTCGGCAAAGTCCGAGGTTAGAGCTCGCTAGGTCCTGCCCGACCTCCGACCTGCGGCAGGTGGTCGCGACCGGAATCCCACACTTCGGCACTGGTCTGCCGGGTGTGGTTAGGCTGGGAGAGAAGCCGGTTGTAGCGATCACCTGCCACGGGTAAGATTGGGTTTCGGCCGGCTTCCGAGGGAGTCACAAGGTCCTTGCTCAGCGGGCTGGGGACGCCTGGTACGCCAGAAGAGTTGTACTCTTCTCCTAAAGAGTTGTACTCTTCGCTACGCGAGAAGATTAAAAAGAAACTACTTATACGGTTTTTTCTTCTCTCATCACGTAGGTGGGTTGTAAGGTTATCAAAAGTTAGTGCCGCAGTTATTATTGAGTTGTAGATTGAAGTTTTTTTTTAGATAGAGGCATGTTAGTACACTTCTACGCTCTCAAACACATACAGAACAGATAAAGTTGATTTTTCCCAAGAATTACAAAAGAAACTACTTAGGTACATGATAATGTACCCACACGAAGCTGGATTTGAAGTAATTATGAAAGTTCCAAATATATTATGCATCGCGCAATTATTGTTTATTTATCACATCTTCCTGTAGATTGTATTAATAGTCACTTTATTGCAAATTGCACTGCATTGAAAACAGGTACTAAACATTACGTAAGACAATTTATACACTCTAAAAAGGTTTAGCATCGTTTGCCGAAATAGCCACCAGCAATAGGTGAACGTACGAGATGGCTCAACATTTTCTTATACTATTCAATAGACTAGTTCTCTGTAAATTTTGTTGTATCTTTATATTTATCATTTATTCTCAATATTCTGTAGAAAAAGGCAACAAATATTACACCAGGCTAATCTTCAAAAAGTTGAGTGCAAACTACATAGAGACGGAAAATGAAATTGTAGGTCTGAAATATAATATCTTACTATGGAGAACATAACATTGAAAATTGGAGGGGCAGAGTGGTTTCATAGACACTTGTCAATCTTACCACCCTTAAGATGATGGAACCGAGGAATCTGAAGCTTTGAAACTGAGGCCAAATCTTCAAACCAGCAGCTCCAAGCGTTCCTTTCATCCTCTGCTAGGTTTTCGTCCCACTCGTTTCCTTTGCGCCATATGTTTTAAAACATACGACCAGGTACGACAATCGGAGCGAGAATTCCGAGGGAGTCTTTCCAGGGGCGATGGAAAACTCCACTTGACATTAACTCAGAATCATGGTCTGAATCATCTTTCAAAGTTAAAACACATAATAACGGGTTCTTACCGCGTTTAAAGTATGGATATGAGACTCCCGATATTTCGACACTGTTGCAAGTGGCTCATATCCCTACTTTAAACGCGGTAAGAATCGTTTTAATTATGATAATAACCACGTAAACTTAAAACAATGTATCTTTCAAAGTTTTCGTTACGATGTCAGTAACATCCTGTATAACTGTTCGAAGACCAACTGCTACGTCACTTACGAGACGGGCCTCTTTGGCGGTGATGTCAGGAAGTTTGATGCTTTGGTCTTTGATGGTTGTAGCGCAGAAGGAAATTATTAGCCAAGGTTCGATCACCAAGACAAAAATACATGTGTCGGCACGCTACAGTCCCGTTTTTTATAAGAATTTCGTAGATGGTTTCTTCAACTGGACTATGACGTCTAAATTGAAGTCTGATATTGTTCCTGCCCTATTTGCTTATCAAGAATAAAACTGAAGAAACTGTACGTAGGTCCAAAAAAGAATATGGAATGGATTGCAGAAAGAAATATGAAGAACATCGATGACCACTTGATGAAGGACAAAACCAAAGGTGCGGCGTGGTTTGTGACCAAATGCAAATCTAAAAGTGGCAGAGAGGTATACGTCATTGACCTACAGAAGCATTTAAAAAAATATAACCTGAATGTGGATGTTTACGGTCAATGCGGACTTTTCAAGTGCTCAATATATGCATTTGAATGCGATGTGGTTCTTGGGAAAGACTACTATTTCTATTTGTTCTTCGAACACTCACTTTACGAAGATTTTGATTGTTTTCGCATGAATAATCGCATGAATTTAAGTAAGTTTGCTTAAATCATTTAAAGAAGCTTCTTTACATCATACGGATGTGGCAATGATATCAAAAGCAAAAACAGAACTATAATAACTTACATCTCACGCGATGTACGAGTATACGTCGATTTTTACACAATTTTTGTACAAGTTCTTAAAGGATTTTTTTTTATTTGACTCACCCTTCAATTTAAACAAACTAAAATATGTCCATCTGTATTAGATAACGAAAACATAAAGAATGGTTTGTTTATTTATAAATAACGGGACAAAGCGGCTCTTATCAAATGCAAATAAGTTTAAAAACATTTTACATTTCTATTGATGTTATCAGTGAGAGGTACAGGTGTGCTGTAGGTAGATGTTACGAGTAGTTAGTGATGTGTTGAATCATTGCTGAACAAGGGGCGAACGCACTATGTCGGCTGTAAGTTCACAAACAAACTTTCCACCCGGGTTATGTTTTTCGAGTGGGTTTGAGTGTATGTTTATTTCTTTAGTGCGCTTAGCGGGCTTGATAGATTTTGGCATTATGAAGTATCATTAGATTCGTCTTTATTGTGAGAGCATTGATTTATAAATGTATGTGTGTGAGAGTGACATAAGATATTTAACTAAAAAAAAAAATAAGAGAAGAATAAAAATATCTTTCATAGCATAAGTGGTGAGGAGTGAGTATATAATGTACAACAACCTCGAGCATTCATGCAGCGTTGGGCCGTCGGCGGCTAAATCGATGTAGCGGTCCAGCCAGACGTGGTAGAATAAAAATTTACTGAAGTGCTGTCTATTTTCTTCTCTCAGACAATAACAGTACACAGAATAATTTATTCAACGTAATTATCATAGATAAACTTGTTGAAGGTCAATTTAACATTTTTGAATCTACGTAATTTCGCAAGGCTAACAGTGAGAACAGAATGCAATTTCATTTAGTGAGACTTTTTTTAAGTTTGTCTCATATGGCATTAACTACTTGACCGGACAAACTGAGACTATGCCGTATCGAATAGCTTGCAGTTTTCGATAATTAATAGGCTTAAGCCCTTTTGGATTAGACCCCCTTTGAAGTCAAATATAACTTGAAACCGTTCCCGAGGATAACCGACCCCACAGTAGTCTTAAATCTCTATTCTAACTAATGATACTATGTTAGGGTGCTATGGGGTGACTAATGTGTGTTCGCGAAATATGATGGGCCATCAAACATACGGGCGATGGCCTGATCCTGTCATTAAGGTTCACAGTCCTAAATCCATACGCACTCGTACGGCAACCTGTACGGTCAAGAGTACTAATATGTGCACTTTGATACCATGTCACATTAACTTTTTTGATAAATTAAACCGTAAGTATAATTATGATATCAAATATGATAGTGCGACAGGGTTCTAAAGTGGGTACATGATATTACTCACGACTGTACGTAGTTGTACGGGGTGTAAGTGACATCGTAACGAATACTTACTAATGGCGATGATTCAGCTAATGATTCTGAGTTAATACTATAAGGAATTTTCCATCGCAAATGTTTGGATTTAAAATAAGTTATTAAAAACATGATATTTGCGACTGAACATTCTACTTGATGTTAATTCAGAATGATGAGCTGAATCATCCCCCTCAGTACGGTGTTCCTAACACCCTGTATGTAAAATTAATAGAACGAAATAATATAACACTTTTTACAATAATATTCTTGTTGAGGCGCCGTCGAGTGCGTCAGTCGAACTCTAGTGCCGTCCACCTGCCTCTCTGATGGCCTTTCAAACCACCGACTTACTGAGGGGTCTATTGTGGGGGTAAAAATATGAAACTCGACTTTTGAAAAAAAAAATAACCATGAAACGAAAACGTCAAATCATTTATTCAACGTTATTATAAAAGGAGAGAGACCCCTCTGCGCTCCCCATTTGTCCGGCCAATTAAGTTAATGCCATCTGAAGTAATCCTCAGTAAGCTACGTCCAAAAAAAAACTTCAAGGTACATTTCGCGAGATATAATGTCTGAGGAGAAGAAATGACAAGAACCTTTCACTGTCAGTTTCGATTGTCATAAAGACAAGGCTGCCCTGGCAAAATGTGGTTGTAAGATTAAGAAACCCTTCGCCATTAAGTACTAAGAAAAGGCTTAGACTCACATAATTATATTAGAAGGCCTAAGCTTATCACGTGCTCAGCGGTGAAGGAAAACATCGTGAGGAAACTCACATTCTCGACAAATGCATTTTCGGAGGGTTGTGACCTAACCTGTATTGGGCTGATAGGAAGCATTCGCGGGTTGGAAGATCACATAAGCAGTCGCTTCTTTAAAAAACCGGACCTGTCAAATCTTTTTAGGTTAGGTAAGCGGACCTCGTGAGAAACGGGATAATGCTAGGGAGATGATTTTATTTATTTAACTATCTATACATATATGTATTTTATATTGTTTAAACAATATTCTTGCGGGGCTTATTTTCTTCTTCTTATAGTGCACTCGAGTTTTTTGTTTTTAATATTTTTTTATAAAAGGAGAATATGTATACACTAGCGCCCTCTACTTATACACTGTTTAAATTCGAATGGTTAAAGAATAGACCCCTGGAATACGAAAAAGCCGCGTCACCCCGCGGCCTACAATCATAGGCTCCTCAAAATAATTCAATTCAGACATAATTTGAGTCCAACAAAAACCAAGAATGTCGAATAATATAATTATGTGTGTTTTACTACGAGTGTGAAATGACTAGTTCAATAGGGACTGCCTTTCCGGACTAAAAATAAAGACAATAATTTTAAGGCGATTGTTTTTTTAAGTTTAGAAAAACTAGGCCAAGTCACGGGGAGTTAGATTGAAAATTAAATATAATGAGTTGTATTTGATTCAGCGTATCATGTAAATAAATTCGCCGGGTTATATATTTATATCTATTTATATAAATTACTTACTTAATCAATAGTCGGAGCTCGGTGGCGCACCGGTTAACGCGCTCGGCCTGCGATTGTTGAAGTTAAGCAACTTTCGCAAAGGCCGGTCATAGGATGGGTGACCACAAAAAAAAAAAAGTTTTCATCTCGAGCTCCTCCGTGCTTCGGAAGGCACGTTAAGCCGTTGGTCCCGGCTGCATTAACAGTCGTTAATAACCACCAATCCGCACTGGGCCCGCGTGGTGGTTTAAGGCCCGATCTCCCTATCCATCCATAGGGAAGGCCCGTGCCCCAGCAGTGGGGACGTTAATGGGCTGGTGATGATGATACCTGGTATCAATGATGATGATAGTTAGCAAGTAGGTAGTAAGTCTCATCAAATGTCAAATATAATAGTGGACAAGGTCCTAAAGTGGCTACATGATATTGCTCATGACTGTACCTACACAGAGCATCCACAAGAAGTAGCTTTCAATTATAATAAAAATCGAGAAAAAAATTGTTAATCAGGTATTTTGCGGTTTTCTTGAAATGTACATTTGTTTTTTTTTTTTTTGTTATTTAATGGCATTGTTCTTGCGATTTGAATAGTTACTTTATTGCATATTGCACCGCTGTAAAATTGAAAACAGGTACTGAGCATTACGTAAATTATAATTCATGCAGTAACCTGGAAAGATTCAGTATCGTTGACCAAAATAGCCACCAGTAACAGTTGAACGTACGCAATGACTAAATATTATCTTACACTTTTAAATAGACTAGTTGTCTTTATTTTTTGTGTTATCTTACTGTTTACCATTTATTCTAAATATTCTGTGGAAAAAAGCAACAAGTATGGCACCAGACTGTTCTTCAAAAACTCAAGAGCAAACTACATTGAGACGGAAAATGAAATTGTGGGTCTGAAATATATCTTGCTATTGCAAGACATACGCTTATGGACGCTTTGGAAATTGGAGGGGCAGCGTAGTTTCATAAAATATAACTGTTTGAAGACCAATTGCTACGTCACACATAACAAGAACCTGTTTGGCGGTGATGTCACGAAGTTTGATGCTTTAGTGTTTGCTGGTTGTAGAATAAGTGGAAATAATTTACCCAACGTCCGATCACCAATACAAAAATACATATTTAACACCATGGAGTCGCCGCACTACTGTCCCGTTTTTGATAAGATTTTCGTTGATGGTTTCTTCAACTGGACTATGACGTATAAATTGAATTCTGATATTGTTGTGCCTTATTTGCTTATCAAGAATAAAACTGGGGATATTGTAGGTCCAAAACAAAATATGGTATGGATTGCAGAAAGACATATGAAGAACATCGATGACCACTTGGCAAACAGTTTAATGACCAAAACCAAAGCTGCGGCGTGGTTTGTCTCCCGTTGTAAATCTCAAAGTGGCAGAGAGCTGTATGTCACTGACCTACAGAAGCATTTAAAAAAATATAAAATGAAAGTGGACGTGTACGGCGATTGCGGACGTTTGAAGTGTCGAAGATCACTAAAATGCGATGAGATGCTTCAAAAAGACTACTACTTCTATATGGCATTAGAAAACTCACTTGACGAAGATTATGTTACAGAAAAGTTACTGAGAGCTATGAGTAACAACGTAGTTCCTATAGTATACGGTGGAGCGAATTATTCAAGGTAAGTGTATGTACATATGTGTATTTCAATGATGGCGGGTGCAAGGTTACACATTATCAAATGCACTATCGGTTTTTAAAGGTAAACATTTGCACAAGATGCCCATTTGCCCAAGATGTCACTTAGAAATAAATTTAAAGAAATTAATATTTTAACTATGGCATCACAATATATCTTTGAAAACTTAATATATGTAAAAAAACATATAGGATTATTTGCAAAAAATAGCGATCGGCACATTGTTAATACCCGGAATAAAAATAAACTTGCTTTACAAGTCAGTCGATTACATAAGATTACTAAATCTTTTAAGGGGCAATGTATACGTTTTTACAATAAGATTCCCATTGACATTCAGAATTTGCCTTTCAACTGCTTTAAGAAAGTAGTTAAACAAAAACTTTACAAAAAAGGTTATTATAAAGTTAGTGATTATTTAGAAGATATGAATGCATGGGATTAACTGTCTGAGAACTGATATTAGGCAGCTAAATTACTCAATTGTATATCAATATTTTATGTTTATTTTTTATTTTTTTTTTAAATGAACGTCTAGGGCCCTGTGCCGAGGTTTTTCTTGCAGCTTCTTTTCCCCGGCTATACAGGTTGTGAGAAGCTGCAGTAGTTTTAGGCGGATGAGACGTTCGTTATGTAAAAATTGACGATTCAAAGTGTAACTATGTTACCTACTGAATAAAGATATTTTGAATTTGAATTTGAATTTGCACATGGACTAAGGGCCTGTTCACGTTAGCGATTTGTCCGGCGTTTTTCAGCAAATTCACAGCGAGGCGAGTTCGCGGCGTACACGCGGCGACATCGCCACGATATCGCTGTGTGGTCGCGGTGAGCACGCCGCAATTTCGCCGCGATTATTGTTTAGTAGCAAACTAACAAATTTGCTACTTTTCTGCAGTCTATTATTTGCTTATTAAGTCATTTCAAAAATTACATTACACACATAATTTGTGTGCACAAAATAGTCACTTTCAGCTGAACGGTTAGGACTCCATGCGGGATCCTCCCATTTACGATGTTTCCTTTTTTGTTTTCTAAGTAAGACAGCTAGAAGTATCTCCTCGTCAGAGTCCATTTAGTGAATGAAGAAAGCCTGTGACGTTGACAATGGCGATTTACTATCGCTGCGTGCCCGTTGCGATCTCAACTCGCCGTGAAATCGCTGAAAAACCGCCGGACAAATCGCTAGTGTGAACAGACCCTAAGGCCCCAGTGGGGTCACGCACTCACGTTTATTAACACAGTAGATTTTTTTTTTTTTAGATTTATTCTCTTATTTTTGGGCATAGTTGAAAACCAGCATTTTAGATATAAGGTTTATAATTACATTATGATACTACAAGTGAGCTATGTAGGTCCTTACAGTCCAGCCACTCAGTTCAGGCTCTTTATTATATATCTTTATTATATTGCTCATTAGCAATGCCCACGCATTTAATAAGAAGTTTTCAACACATTTGCGAGGAAACAATCAATACAATTTCAAAAACACAACTGAATATTTGACATATTTTGTGAAATCAGACGGCAATGGGGCGCAATCCGCGAAGGTCCGTGTTGCTCTATGGGCGCAATTTAATTTTTCTATTATTTCTGATTGAATTTATTAGCAGTGCGCGCGCAGATAGAAATAACTGGCGCTAAGCGCCGAGCAACCTAATAATAAAAGTACACGAAACTGAATACGATTATGTATTTACATACATACATAAACTCACGCCCGTAATCCCTAATGGGGTGGGCAGAGCCACAAGTAATCAAAGACAACTTGCAGCCACTGTTGATACGAAGTCCAAAGATGGATATGATGAACCTTATGGTGATAAGGGATCAGCTTATCGCCCATAACATTAGTCTATCATGTTAGAGGACACAATGTAAATTAATGTTAATTTGTTAACAAAAACAATAATTTAATGAAATAAAAATATTTGGTTATAATATTTTAACCATAAGGGTGCTGATAAACTTGAGCATTCACTTGTAATGAGCATTTGTGCGAATGTTACAATACGAGAAAAATAGAACATTTTAGCGAGCATTCAATCGAGCGTTCTTACTCATGAAAACGTTCATAGCAATGTTTTGCTCTATGCTTGGCTCGGCCCGGCTTATGTACCTTAAAGCGTTGCAATAAGAGCTACTCTACGAGCAAATGTGTTGAAAAATGTATTTTTATAAAGTGGACTTTTGAACTCCTCTGTAGATCGTACGTTTATTTTTCTTCTAATGTTCCTACATGCGTGTTTTTCTTTACTTATATAAAATTAATTTTGTAGATGTCTAATATACAGGTGACAGTGCACGATTATTGAAGTAAGACATATTTTTTAGATTTCTACCACCTGGGTCCTACATCAACGCCCGCGCATACTCACCTTACGAGCTGGCTGATGTTATGTCCAGCCTTATACGATCCCCGACAGCGTACAGGCAGTACTTCAAGTGGAAGAACTATTATACGTACCATAGTGCGATAGGACACAACGTTTGTAACTTGTGCAAGGTGATGAATGACAAAGACAAAGTTTTAGCTTTCAGTGTACACGAAAACTTTACTCAGTGGACGAGGAAAAGAAAAAGACAATAGAACCAAATGAAATCTCTACTTTTGGATATACAGAAACAGGTAAATTCATAGGATGTTGCATAAGTGGCGAGAATTTTTAAATTTTAATTTTAATTTTACAAGTTGCAAACTTAAAGTATTTATGCTTTTTTTTTTTCATTTTATAATACAAACTGATATAATATAATTATATGAATAGATACACACACATATACAAATATATATATATATATACAGGGTGTAACGGAACGGGGGTATCAACCCGAAGTGTGCCTACTCTGTCACTATCTACAAATCACATGCGAGAGTATTGGCCGCCTAAATTCATATTTGCATTAGTTATGAGCAATTGAATTCCAGGTCTTCATGTAATAAATTCAAATTTGCACAACACTACGTAGCAATCAGCTGTTCAAGGTATTTAACTTTTGAGTGAACAGCTACCACCTCTTTTATTTATGCCTGCCCTAGTAAAGGGTAAACGTGCCAGTGATGGCCATATTAATCAATATTTTTTAAATTGTTTTGTTTCATCCTTGTGAGGCCAAGATTTCCAGACACAATAGTTAAAAAAACAATGGGCATTGGTCCCGGTTACTGCTTACTGATGTAATAAGTAGTCGTTACATGAGCCATGTCAGGGGCATTTGGCGGCTCAATAATAACCCTCGCACCAGGATTGACGAGGTTGGTTATCCACCTCACAACCAATAGGATAGAACAAGATGTGAACATACATAAATCACGGCTTTATCCCTAATGGACCAGACAGAGCTACAAGTAATTACACATATCTAATATCACACTTACTGCGCTACTGAGATGGGCAGAGTCACTTTGTTGTACAAGTTTTGTCCAAAAATGTAGTCGATTACCTACATTAATAGTTGATAAAGAAATGTACTTTACAATGCATCTCGTCTCCTTGTGTAGTATGCTTTATTTTATGATTACGTAATATCAGGCTCCCTTAACACCGTCATCCAGGTCAAATGGGCATCACACTAGCGGCGAATGCGTTCATGGCTAGCTAGGTACGGGACAGTTTCATTAGAATACTTTCAGAGTTTTGCAGGCCCTAAACAACTACTACTACTCATACACAGTTACCACCAATCACTGACTAAGGTGTGCAAATACTAACACCTCACTTTACAATGGATCAAAGGACACAGTGATTCAAGAGGTAACGACGCGGCGGACGAGTTGGCCAGAAGGGGAACGGGAGGTAACAGCCATCGGTCCGGAACCGATATTGCCGATCTCATTCGGACAGGTCCGCTCGCTGCTACGAACGAGAGCAGCCAACAAACACACCTTTTTTTGACGTGACTTATCGAAGTTTTGCCGCAAATGACATTAACTACTTGGCCGGACAAATGGGGAGCGCTGAAGGCTCTCACCCGGTACAACGTTTAAGACAACAGGCCTGAGGGTGCCCAGTTGGGCGCGAACCTCGGCTCAGGGCGTCGTCTGAGAGGAAAAATATTTGAAAGAATTAAACGACCCTAGTAAGTCGATAGCGATAAGCGCTGATTGAGGGAAGTCGTCGACCACGCCGGCGGTGTCGGTATCGGGGTCCTGAAATGTTTGTTGTCGCGAGCTGATTGGCTGATTCTATGGCTAGAGTAATCGGGTCGTCGGGATCGTATTACATACTTCGGACGCCGATGGTATTCAGTACCGTTCCTAAGCGGGATGTATTCGGAAGCCGCAACTACCAGGGGATTTGGTTGGTGCGGAGCAGAATCAAAAAAACTAATTTGAGCCATTGGGCAATGGTTGGCAGACTTAGGTCAATGTGCAGATTTTCATTGCGATGGAACCACGAACGATTTTGTATTTCCTGTAGACGGTGGATTTGAGAGAGACTCGCGTGAGCGAAAACTACCCCTGCATAGGTCATGATCGGACGGATGCAAGTCGTGTAGATTCCAAAGGGATAATTTACTACGCTTGTTAAGGAGACAATGAACACGGCCCATTACAAACGTGGCGCGATCGCGCACACGTTTGATATGGGCCTTGAAAGTAAGACGTCTATCTAAGACTACGCCGAGATATTTGACTTGCTCCTCCCAAGGGATCGGCTTGCCAGACATCTTGATGACTTAAGTTGACAGCGTGACCGTGACGTATTATAATAGCCCTTTGAAAAGTACACCGCTGCACTTTTCTCCGGGTTTACCTTGATTCTCCATTTGCGAAACTACTTGCCCAAGGCATTGGCGCGTTGGAGAATTCCGGTCATCATAACTCGACCACGGCACGAAGAATAGATGGCTGTATCATCCGCAAATAAAGCTAGTTCGGTATTAGGGTATTTGGGAATGAACAAACACACCAGGCTATGAACCACCGTAAATAAATGCAGGCAGGCTAAGTTGGCACTACCCAACATCAATAGTTGTCTCTCCAAAAGAATTCTAAATGTGAAGAGGTCTCCACTAATACAGGTAACAGCTGCAGGTAGCAGGTGTAGCTGTGTGGTCACGGTGATATCAACAAACATCTGTTTACACTAGGTGTCACCGACAAGCCCCTGTGCAGAACCTGCATGGACGAGACAGCGGCCCATGTGCTACTGGAGTGTGAAGGAGCCGCCAACTACCGGGTCCGGCACCTTGGCCAGACGGGGTGCCTCCCTGAGGCGACCGGCAACGTCAGAGGCTTCTTAGAATTCCTTGGGGATTTACAACATAGTAAAAGCAAAATAAATTTCTCAAGTACAGTTGTGACTGCCTACCCCTTAGTGATACGGGCGTGATATTATGTTAGTATGTTCTGATTACTTATGGCTCTGCCCACCCCATTAGGGATACGAGCAGCTGCAAGTGATTGTGTATCTTATTAACGAGACATTAATGTTACGTTTACAACATAGTAAAGACAAAATCAATTTCTCAAGTAAAGTACCTACCTAACATAACTTTACTTTTACTATGACATGGTAAAAGTAATCTTAAAATAAGTACTTTCGTACAATACAATAATACTTTATTGCGTACAAGGAATTAAAAACACATAACAGTATTTTTTTAAATCTTTCTATCGTGTGGGTTGTGAGGTGGATTACCAACCTCATCAACCCTGGTGTCAGGGTAACTATTGAGCCGCCAGAGGCCCCTGACATGACTCATGTAATAACTACTTTCTTACATGAGTAAGTAGTCACCGGGACCAACCGTGCCTTCCGAAGCACGGAATTGCAAATTGCATTGGGACAGTTAATGGGATTTATACCCTGTACCAGGATGCCAGGGCTCGCGAATAGAAAAAGGCACGCTAGTGTTTCAAACTATCGATAGTTCAGTATCGATTATCGATCATAATCATTTTCAACTACGATTTTGATTGGTAGAAATAAAAAAATAGCTTTTCAAAAAATCTAAATCCATGGACTTTTGAGTTATTGAAATTCAGTTTAGACAATCAGCCCACTCAAAATAACCATACTATCGGAGTGTAGCAATACTACTGACTGAGGGCAAAATTATCGATAGTTTGTTATTAATCCGCAACGATACTATCGATTGTATTGCACTTAGGTAATAAAATCGAAAATGTTCCCACTTTCCGAGTTATCAATAGTCTTGCTATCGATCGACTCTCGGTCGGGATAGATTATCGATAGACATTTTTTGATCGGCAAGCCCTAGTGCACCCGAAATTCAAAATGGCGGTGCTGTTAAGGGGAAGTTATCATTAACCATGATAAAAAATATTTTTTTTTTTTTGTATTTTTTTTCCTTCCTAAATTGTAGTCGTGTATTATCCAACAGTGAACAATAACATCACGCCTTTTTCCCATTGGAGTAGGCAGAGACTGCGGAATTTCACTTACCACTACACGCTCGTATCGCTACATGCCCGTACCAAACATACATACATAATATCACGCCTTTATCTCTTATGGGGCAGACAGAGCCACAAGTAATCATAACATAGGTACATAAATAATTATCATGCTCGTACCGCTAATGGGATGTTCTTGTGACTCTGCCCACCCCATTAGGGATACGGGCAGAGTGATAGTATGTCTTATTATTGACAGATTAATTTCGCCTTCTGCTATTGCGCGGGATATTTGCGAAGAAACGTGGCAATTCTGTGTTAGTGCCAGAGTGTGAGCGCGGGTGATCCTTATTAGATAAACGACTTTTTTACTTTTCTAGGTTCAAAGTAAAATACGTACCTACTTTCATAAAATACAATACATTCATTCATTCATTCAAACAATACCATAAAAATATTTTATTGCGCACAAAGAAATAACACACCCTTAAGTACCAGGATACTAGCATTCCAAAAGAGATAGAAACATGCACACGAAAGTAAACTGTCAAATTATTTGTCAGTGCTTGTTTACTATCTGTGGAGTGAAGTTCGAAATTTGGATTTGTTGTGATAACTGTGATCAGTGATAGTTCGAGGTGTCTTTGAGTAATGTAGGTTATTATGAAATGATGATGTGTGTGGGTGCCGGCGATGGCAACTTAAGTGAAGCACGGAACTTGTATCAGCGATTCATAGAAGGTAGACCAGCTGATGAAGCCAGGCAACTGCCTTCACTGCATTGCTTCAGGAAAATGGTCAATCGCCTACTGCATTTAACGGGCTCTTTCCACGCGTCATCCGAGACTGGCCGCTCGGCGACCCGTGATCCGGAGTTTGAAGAAGCCGTACTAGCCGTGCAGCCAACCCAAGGACTACCACGCGAACCTTACCACATGCAACGTACGCCCGAGCTAATTCCTGCTGATTATTTACCTCGTGTGGCATTCTGAGAATGGTACCGAGTTCAAGTGGAAAGCTCACCAGACTTTGCTTCGAAAGTGTTGTGGACAGATGAAGCGGCAGGTCTGTGCATCGAACGGGGATGACGACATTTCGAACCTTTCTTGTAAAACGTAAGTCTAATTATTAATTACCTACCTACTTACCCACACTTTCACACTTTTTTTCCTATTTACTATTAAATTAAATACCTTACCTAAACAAGTAGGTAATTTTAACTTATTTTACACGTCATAAAATAATGTGAGAATAGTTGTCAAAGCAAAATGACTCCAATTATTAGATGCTTTAGTGTCATTCTTGTTTGTTACAGTCGCCGACGTGCCGCCGACTCGGATTGTTCCAATCGGCCGCCGACTCCTTTTGACGTTGCCGCCAAAGCCGCCGCCCGCTCGAATTTCGTACCTATCGCGGCCGTGCGAGCGCCGCGAGTACCAGGCGACCAGGACGCGCTAGGAGATTTGTGTAGTGCCAATATTTGAGTGGATTAAGAACAGTGACCTCAATAGTGCTGTGCCGTGTTTTTTACATGCTGGAAATATTAAAATATTTTTTTAACTGAAATTGAAAAAAATATCAAAAGTGTTTTTTTTTAATTGAAATTTTGCAGATAAGATCTACATAAGGTATAGTTTTGTCCCCTTTCGGCTTGATACCCCCCTTCCGTTACACCCTGTATATATATATATATATATATATATATACTAATTACATTAACAACATGTGCTACTTATGTAAAATTGTTTTAATAAAAACCTACATATCATACAACTATTTATTTATGTACGTACAGTATACTATTATTTTATACAACTTTTTCAGTATCGAATTTTATTGGCAAGCATCATCGGTTGGTTCGGTTGCCGTACCCGCGGATTTCTCCAGCCGTGTTGTAGCTGAAAATCAGCGTTTTGTTCGTGAGAGCAAAAACTTGCGCTGAGCTACGACCGATTTGCGCTGCTACAGCACACATACATACCTGGCGTGTTTAATACAGAGCTTCGTCTCTGTTGATTGGCTGTCTGTATCTAATCTTTTTCTTTTTGTATGCATGTGTGTCTGTAGACCAAATAAATGTTTTTATCTATCTATCATCTATCTAAAACTAATGAAAATAGAAGGTACAAACATTTTGGCCAGCCGTTGCATCATCGTCGACCGCGTCCGCGCGATAATATTCAAAAACAAAGTAGCCTTTCGCTTTTGAACGCTGAAATCTTTTAAACTACTCAACGGATTTTAATGCGGTTCTCATCACGGGACAGAATGATTCAAGAGTTAGGTTATAGTACATTTTATTATAGGTGAGGTGTGGGTATTATATAGCAAGGGATGCATTATTCAAGGCTAGCAACCAGAAAACGATGCATCAAAACTTTCGTAAGCTTTCGATGTGAAACTTAGACACTGACACAGAAAGACAGAGAGAGACTCAAATCTGGTGTTGGAGGAGAATGGAAAGAATAAGTTGGACAGAAAGGAAATGTTAGTAAGAGTAAGGGAAAAGAGGCAAATATTGAGAGTTATTGAGGACAGAAGAGGCAAGATGATTGAACACTTAATAATACACGACAAATTGATAAAAAACATCATAGAAGGGAAGCTAGAAGGAAAGGGAGGAAAGGGATGACCAAGAAGAGCTTAAGTACATGGAACAGATTAAAAAGTATTGGCCTTTGTTAGACAAGAATGGAAAATGTTTAAATTACCGATGGTGATAGTTCATCTTGCGATTACTGCCTAGGTTCAGGTGATGTTTATCCTGGAGTCCACGAGTGATAAGGTTTTCTAGTTGACCTTACCAATAGGTCAGATTGCGGTCATAAATAAATAAACATTGAAAAGCAGTTCAGTCGATTCAGTTTTTCTTGGTTTTTGCCCCTGCTGAAAAGTTCAATAAGTCCAATGAACTTATGACTTGTTATTTCGAAAGGAAGTTAGAAATATAAAATTACTTACAAGGGAAAATTTCTGGAAATAATTTTATATATTTTAGAGTTCCACACGAAACAGTGGAGACAAAAGAGTTAGAGCCGAAGACAAAGTCATATCTGGGTAAAGCATAGAGCTTGTTGTTTTGGTTTTCCTGGAGGACAAGGCAAAGGGAACTATGCCCATACATCCATGTCTTATGTATTCTTTTTCTTTATGATGAATAATGAAATGATGAAAGGCGATGATGATGAATGATAAAACCTAAGACCCCACCCTCGGAGCAGACTTCTACTCCGAACCCCAAACGAACTCAAAAGTCCGCATAAACTTTCGAGTTATGAAGCGGCTTGTTGGCACGAAGCGAAAATAGATAGGTACAGTTTGTTTATTGAATATTCAGATATAATAACACTATTGCGAATGTTTTCCAACTAACTTAATGCGATCATTAACCACAATACACCACTTCGTATTAATTATTCAGATTATTCAATGAAGAAAGCAACCGTCCCGTTCGCGTTCCCCCCAAAAAGTCCTAAAGCATAGAGTGTAAAGCAACTACTCTGACGTTTCTTAGTCTATTTCATCTACATCTACAACCAAATGTCGGCAGACATTTCATCCTTATGTTGTGAATATCACTAATCCGCACTAAACGATTACCTCTTCCTTTTTGATGCGAACAGCGAAAGGCTGAAACAGTCGTGTCCCGTCGTCTGTTTTTCCAACTCGTTATAATCTGGGAGTCTTTAAGGCTAGAGTGAATAGGCATTTGCTAAGTAAGCAAGTGCCATTCGGACTCGCCCATCAAGGGTTCCGTAGCAGCAAGTAACATAATATAAAAGTTCTTGTAGTTCGTTGTAACTGATCGATGTCTTAATATTGTGTATTTTATTAATCTCCCCAAACACTACAACTACTACAAACCGTATCAGCTGGTCGCGCATTTAGTATGGGAGACCAAAATTTATTTTTAATATTTCGACGCATGTTCCTTGGAAAAAGTTGTTCAGTCTCATAGCCAAAACCACGTCCTTCAGTATTATCGCTCATTTTTTTACACTCTGTAGATATTAATTTAAGTGGATTGAATGAAAAGTAAATCGCGGTTTACGATTATTGACGTATTAAAAAAACTACTTGATAAATCTCATTCAAACCAATTTTCGGTGGAAGTTTGCATGGTAATGTATATCATATTTTTTTTAGTTTTATAATTCTTACTTTAGAAGTTACAGGGGGGGCACACATTTTACCACTTTGGAAGAATCTCTCGTGCAAACTATTCAGTGCAATTGGGACTCGCCCGTGAAGGGTTCCGTAGAGCGAAATCCGAAAATACTCCCCATACAAACCGTATCAGCGGATCGCCCATTTAGTATGGAAGGCCAAATCAGAGACCATACATAAACTAGAATCATGATTCGTGATGCAAGAAGAAAGGTCTTACAACACAGTTAAAGGAAGCAATCCGATAATCATAAAATGTTGTGCAGTCATAAAAAAAGTTTTTGCGATTTTTGAGTACTTAAAATAATCGCAACCGATTTGAACGTACGGATACATTAGTTTTTTAGTACGCGATTCGGACTCATTCTTGACTAGCTTTTTTATTAAACGCCAGTCTAGAAGAAACTACAGAAATAAATTGCACCTATCTCAATTGACAGGCGCGTATAAAATGTTACTTCCCAGACCATAAAGGAGAATCGCACGTATGCGCCATATAGCGCGACGAGCGATGTGACGCGATAGATGCGTGCGGGTCAGCGCCCACTCGTAAATCACCGCCGAGATGCGCAAGAGACGAATCCGTAATCATGCGCAGTATGAACTTGCTTACCTCGAGATTTATAGGAATTATTTACGATTGTTTCACGTGAGATTTTGTGCTTAGATTCATTTGGAAATGAAAATGTTTATTAAAATAGAAATTTTATTAATGTAATTGTAATAAAACGAAATACTTAAAAAGAGAAAAGCCAAAATATAATGTCATTTTACATTACATGGCAGCAAGGGAGCACCGCAGAATTATTATTTTTTTAAGAAGTATGTCGTGGTACTTTAAGGACAGATTGGTTTTATTATTTGGTGGCAAAGGATATGCTACCACCAAAGGAAGTTTTTCGGGGTACCGAACATGCCCCACTAGCCACATGCAGCCCCTGCAGAAAGTCAAACAACAACATAAAACGTATCAAAACATAAAACAAAAATGTCATTCCATGACAGTCCGGAGACCAGCCAGTCGCTACCCAACTAAAGAGTTCACGACAGAAATGAATTTTAGGGCTTACTTTCCTATATTTGCTGCGCTCACCATATGTCCGGCCAAGTAATGCAGGCATACCAACAAGAACACGGCCTCCGTGGTCCAGTGGTTCGAGCGTTGGGCTCACGATCCGGAGGTCCCGGGTTCGATTCCCGGTGGGGACATATCACAAAAAAAATACTTTGTGGTCCCTAGTTTGGTTAGGACATTACAGGCTGATCACCAGATTGTCCGAAAGTAAGATGATCCGCGCTTCGGAAGGCACGTTAAGCCGTTGGTCCCGGTTACTACTTACTGGTGTAAGTTAGTAGTCGTTACATGAGCCATGTCAGGGGCCTTTGGCGGCTCAATAGTAACCCTGACACCAGTGTTGATGGGGTTGGTTATGGTTAATCCACCTCACAATCCACACGATAGAAGAACAAGAACACGCGTCGATAAATAATAATATGTACACACGTTTTAAAACCTTCGTAAAAATTAAGATAGAAATGTTAGACAAAACCTGACATGGGATTCACCATGTCAATCAAGCATTTTCAATAACATGCCAGGGGCCTTTGTTCTGGAGGAATGTTCACAATGGGAGTCCAAATAACAGAGAGACCAGACTACCAGTCTTACAACATAAAGAATTGGTTGGGCAAGTCACAGTGGTTGTGATTGCACCTTGTTCTTTACAGATTTAACAAAGAATTGGGATGTGGTGCAAGCTAACAAACTCTACAGGTCATACAAAATCGTTTCATGCGGTAAACCACGGCAGCTCCTTGGTTCCTTCGCAATGAAAATCAATTGACCTAGGTCACCAACCACTGCCCACTGGCTCAAATTAGTTCCAAAACGTTTATTTTATTCTGCTCCGCACCACCCAAATCCCCTGGTAGTTGCAACTTCCGAATACATCCCGCTTAGAGACGGTACTGAAAAGTATCGGCGTCCGAAGGACGTAATAATTATACGATTCCAACGACCCGATTACTCTGGCCATATAGGCCAATATAGGCATAAAGTCCAATCAGCTCGCGACACCAAACACTTCAGGACTCCGATACCGACCCCGCCGGCGTGGTCGCCGATTTCCCTCACTCACTAGGGTCGATTAATTCTTTCAAATATTTTTCCTCTCAGACGACGCCCTGAGCCGAGGTTGGCGCCCAACTAGGCACTCTCAGCGCTCCCAATTTGTCCGGCCAAGTAGTTTAAGCCATCTACAGCAAACCTACAATAAGAAACGTCAAAAAAGGAACATTAAAATTTACCAAGACATATTTTGGTTTTAGGGCATATTTACAATATTAGCAAGGATGTATTTCCGCGTATTTTCCTATCTTACACCAGCACCTACCATTTGAGATCTAAATCCGATTGAATAGCAGAAATGAAGACGCGTACAGTCCGGGTAAGTAGCCGTCGAGAAGTCATTAATCAAACGGCGGTACAGTATGACAGACTGCCGCGGAGCAACAAGGACGAAAGACTATGAAAATGGTATGGAGCGGATTACCAGGTGAATTAGTTTCCGAATTTATGTTTGGATCATAATCTATTATCACGTGTTGGGTGGTGATGGGAAACATCGTGAGGAAAGTTTCCACATTCCCAATAAAATGCGTTTCGAAAGTTTATGACCTAACCTGTATTGAGCTGGTTTTTCCTTCGCGTGTTGGAAGGTCAGACAGGAACTCGCTTCTTCAGGGAGATGTCGATATTCTTCGTCAACAAACTGACGGAGTTGCTTTTAAAAAATCGCCTAGCTGTACGTTAGACAGACACTGCTGATGTTGGTAGTTAGTAACCGTAGACCGATGCCACATCCAAAACTTCTTTATTTGATGTAGGGTCGCATTTCTGCTGCAGCCGTGACTCGGCACATTGGCGATTGAAACGTTACTTCGTCCACTTGTGGCTCCGGTGTTGCCATGCTACGAATTTTAAGCTTCTACCTCCATATTTTTTAAACGCTGCTCTAACCTCATAGAGATTATAGGTCAGTAGCGATCATGTGACATTTGGATGACATTGGCAAGCGGGCGCTAGTGTGCACCCATCTTCACAGTGCACATTTGTGTGTGATGCTCTGTCGCGGGGCCACCACCTCCAATTCAGTTGAAAACGATATAGATTACTGTACGTACCATGTACATAGTGTACGTGAAAAGATTTTATGTGTACGTGCTATAATTAGAAAGAAAACAACAAATTAAAGTGGCTTCGCTGGAGAGCATACTCCCCAGCGGAGCCACTCAGTTTGCATACTTCGAGATGTTTTCATCCTGTAAATTGAAGTATAGTTTGATGTACGTACTACGTACATAGTGTACGTGAAAAGATTTTATGTGTACGTGCTATAATTAGAAAGAAAACAACAAATTAAAGTGGCTTCGCTGGAGAGCATACTCCCCAGCGGAGCCACTCAGTTTGCATACTTCGAGATGTTTTCTTCCTGTAAATTGTAGTATAGTTTGATGTACGTACTACGTACATAGTGTACGTGAAAAGATTTTATGTGTACGTGCTATAATTAGAAAGAAAACAACAAATTAAAGTGGCTTCGCTGGAGAGCATACTCCCCAGCGGAGCCACTCAGTTTGCATACTTCGAGATGTTTTCATCCTGTAAATTGAAGTATAGTTTGATGTACGTACTACGTACATAGTGTACGTGAAAAGATTTTATGTGTACGTGCTATAATTAGAAAGAAAACAACAAATTAAAGTGTATATGACGGCATGAACAAAACGTGAAGCGCTGAAGATTTTAAGAAACAATCTCCTTGCGAGAACTTTTTATCTATGCACAAACTACTAAGAGAACCTATTTCAGACGAACGTCTCTCATACAAAACAAAGAGCCTCAGAATTTAGAGTATGACACTTGATTTGACATATAAAATTATATTGCCACATGCAAAAATAATTGTGGGGTTGCCATAGTAATGATATGGCACGGCGTGGCAGTAGTGATAGCTTTAAATTATTTAGATTACTTTAAATTTTGATGGATCGGTACGGCACTGACAATTTATGTCAAATCTGTCATAGATACACGGCCGGAAATGTTCATACAAAAAAATTGTACCATAGCGCAAATGTACCGAGTTTAGAAAATGACAGCTACTTCACCCCTCTCCTACTTCATTTCACCCCTCTGCGATCTTCCGCCATCTTGGGACAATCTTAGGTTAGGATATAAACATAGACACAAGGGCAAGCGCTGCCCGCCCGGCGTCCTAACCAAACAAAATCCAAAATCAATCATTGTTTCATTGTAGTTTTATAAATGTAAGTGATCGAGTGAAATTTGCGTTGAATAAATTCCGTAGTTAGCCTCTCAACTAGAAAACTGTGATATCCATACAGTATGAGTGTAAGATAAGTAAGCGAAAAGACGAAAAGACGCTATATTTCACCAGTTTCCTAAAAGTGAGCTAGGAAGAACTCTAGAAGTGCAGAAGTTACAGTGTTTGTGTGATGACAATTTGCGAAGGCTACTGGGAACAATTGTGTTTGCCATGCGGATTGCACAAAGACATTTTTATTAAAAACTTTCCGGGTCTCTCAAGATTAGCAGTGTTATTATAAACAAAAAATATTAAAGGGTACAGATGTCTCTAGATTAGAGAGTTTAGAGGAAAGTTTGCCATTAATGCAAAAAGGCATATTTAAAATAATAATAATAAAGCTCTATTTCAGAAAAAAAATCCATAAAATATAAAACAAAATTAAAAAATAAAATGTTATACAAGTAAACTGCAGTCTTTTTTTTATAAACCTTGTCATCAAAATTTAAAGTAATCTAAATAATTTAAAGCTATCACTACTGCCACGCCGTGCCATATCATTACTATGGCAACCCCACAATTATTTTTGCGTGTGGCAATATAATTTTATATGTCAAATCAAGTGTCATACTCTAAATTCTGAGGCTCTTTGTTTTGTATGAGAGACGTTCGTCTGAAATAGGTTCTCTTAGTAGTTTGTGCATAGATAAAAAGTTCTCGCAAGGAGATTGTTTCTTAAAATCTTCAGCGCTTCACGTTTTGTTCATGCCGTCATATACACTTTAATTTGTTGTTTTCTTTCTAATTATAGCACGTACACATAAAATCTTTTCACGTACACTATGTACGTAGTACGTACATCAAACTATACTTCAATTTACAGGAAGAAAACATCTCGAAGTATGCAAACTGAGTGGCTCCGCTGGGGAGTATGCTCTCCAGCGAAGCCACTTTAATTTGTTGTTTTCTTTCTAATTATAGCACGTACACATAAAATCTTTTCACGTACACTATGTACATGGTACGTACAGTAATCTATATCGTTTTCAACTGAATTGGAGGTGGTGGCTCCGCGACAGAGCATCACACACATTTGTTGCCATACAACCATAAAGTTGAAGTTGAAGTGCAGATTTAAAAGAACTGACAAAAATGAAGTTTTCATAGGATGCTGGGGACGTTTCGATTATGGCCACGTGCCATATCCTTGTCGTTTTATATGCTTGGCTAACCAATTTAAAGTTGTGACAGGTATGTTCTTCTACAGAAGCGAATGCCAATCTGACCTTCCAACTCAGGTAACATATTTCCTCTTCGCGCAAGTAGACGCGGGCTGGAATACCACTCTTCGTTAATATCCCACCAGCTCGCAAAAAGCATCGCGCTGGAAGTCTCTCTTCACGAATCGAGTCCCCGATAAGTATAATCTGGGTCTTCTCACGGCAAGAGCGAATAGGCATTTTCTAGGCAAACATGTCCCATCTTCGGCCACATAGTCACTTACCATCTGGTGAGATTGTGATCAAATGCTTGTTTATCTTCTATAAAAAAACACAATCGGGTATACAAGTTTCCTCACTATGTTTCCTTTTACCTTGAAGTGGTATCCATATATCTGATTGCTTATTCACAGAAATCAGAAATCAGTACCATTTATTCTACGTAATTATCATTGATAAACTTATTGAAGGTCAATGTAACATTTTTGAATTTACTTCATTTCGCAAGGTGTTTTGGCTGACGAGAAGAAATGACAAGAAACTGCAACAGCAACACATCTTTAAATCAATATTACAAGTTATTTAATAACTAGAAGAATACATTTAATACCAGACATTTTTATCATTTAGGTAATCATTAATCTTATAATAAACTTTTTTCCAATAAAAAGCAAATTCATAATATTATCTGGTATTTTATTGTAAAACCACAACCCATCCAGCAGATATAAAATAATGTCTCTCAGAACTTCCTTTGTAAATGACTATTCTGAATTCCACGGTAGGATTATCCCGGAGGAACAAGACGTGAGTTTATGTACTTCTGTATCCTGTCTTAAACAATTAATTAAATAAAACTTTTGTTCTTCGTACATCTGTGTGCTGGCAACACTAGCTACCTAGGCAACAGAATAGGCACTTCCCGTATTGCAGTCGGAATCTTTCGCCGCCAGATTTGACGATAATCGTTATTGATGATTACGTTCGGATATCTGTACGTTTTGTTGCTGCTGTGTTCCCGGGGTGGTACAAGTCACTGGTGCTGATTCATATACAGTATTCGTTATTACATGCTGTTTTGTATGTGCCTAAATTCAAAAATATCTTTATTCAGTAGGTAACATAGTTACACTTTGAACCGTCAATTTTTACATAACGAACGTCTCATCCGCCTAAAACTACTACAGCTTCTCACAACCTGTATAGCTGGGGAAAAGAAGCTGCAAGAAAAACCTCGGCACAGGGCCCTGGACCTTTTTTTTTTAAATAAACATAAAATATTTTTTATACAATTGAGTAATTTAGCTGCTTAATGTCAGTTCTCAGACAGTTAATCCCATGCATTCATGTCTTCTAAATAATCACTAACTTTATAATATGAGACAGATGCCCGCGAATGCGATTACTTAAGTAAAAAAAGGATTTCCATTAAATAGTCTCGGACGTCTTGCCTTTGCTCTGTTCGCTTAGATTTGTCGAGTCTGTTTTCTTTCCTATCTATCTAGGTAATTTTTATTTTAAGTTATACCTGTCCTTTTCTTATCCGCTGAAAAAGAAAGGGACGGGTAGTCGACAAGAATATTTAATCTTTCGAACGCCGGAACGCGGATCTCGACCAGACACAATGTAAAATCTATTGTGTCTGGTATCTCGGCATATGAGAGGTTAAGGGATACACGTCAATTTTAGGCAGAAATTGGAAAAAACTTTT
The DNA here is from genome assembly GCF_024362695.1 of Pectinophora gossypiella. Taxonomy (NCBI): domain Eukaryota; kingdom Metazoa; phylum Arthropoda; class Insecta; order Lepidoptera; family Gelechiidae; genus Pectinophora; species Pectinophora gossypiella. The sequence continues at coordinate 1,032,963 of NC_065433.1, forward strand.
CCTTAATTTTACATTGGCCAACAATCGCATGTCAAACGGGTTGCATATGAGCGAGCTTTTTGTATAGTGTCCGTGGTGGCTATCTTTGAGCCAAGTCAGTGCCGATGGTAACTTTTCTGTCTAATGTTTATCTTTGCATTGTAGTGTAAGTACCTAGAAAGTCACGTTGAAAAATAAATATCGCTGTAGCCTTGTCCCTTAAGACATAAGTGCGCTATAGAATATTGCAACTCATTCTAGTTTCGACTGCTCCCATACAAATCTTCCGATTCTCATAATGATGAGCTATAAGGCGTTAGACTGTTGATTGAACGATTCAAGACCGATGACAATCATGATTCTGTAACGGAGGGTAGGTCACTTTTTTATCTCGGCGGTCACTACTTGATCGGACCAATGGAGCCATCAATTGGTAAGTCATCATCATCTTCAGGTTGGGTATTTCTTTTTGACGTGACTTATTGTAGATTTGCAGCGATTGGCATTAACTACTTGGCCGGACAAATGGGGAGCGTTGAGGGCTCTCACCTGGGACAACATTTAAGACAACAGTCCTGAGGGTGCCCAGTTGGGTGCGACCCTCAGCTCAAGGCGTCGTCTGAGATAATAATTGAAAGAATTAATCGGCTCTACTGGCGCACACACTGTCGTGTGACGTCATAAATAAAAGCGTTCAATCGCCGTAGTCATTATTTCCATTTATAATTGAAATTAGAAAATCATTTAAGAAGAAAAATGGGATTGCTTTTCAAACATTTTTATCTATAACTTTTTTAAATTTATCTTTGATGCAATCAAGTACCCAATTAGGTCGGTAAAGTCAGATTTCTCCATTCAATTCCATATTGTTGCCTCGGATAGCATTCCCTACTTGGCCGGAACACCACTTGCCTGGAACATTTTTACAATCCACTCTATAATACCCAAAAATATTTTTTATGCTACTTACACACGTGTCCAACCTGTGCGTGATGAATTATTACGACATTTTTTTTATAAAACCAAAAGTGTTTCGAACCACACCACTTCCCATTGCAATCCATCAAAAATACCATGAAAACCGAGACCAGTTAATGAATTACCACAGTGTAGCAGAACACAAACTTACAAATACGGTTGTTTTCAACTAAGTTACAGGCGAACTATTGGTGTTTCTTTTTCCAGTGACTGCATGTATAAGTTTGTAGTACCACTGTTTCTTTGAAGGAAACCAAATCCTCAGTTTACCGTTTAGGATGTTAATGGCAGTTTTTTTTCTCTCTCTCAGAAGCGAATATATCATGAATTATGACGTGAGACCCTGTTTTCGGGTGACACATGAATTCGTTTCAAGTCTGGTAATCAAATACGTATGTTTTTCGATTTTGTTTTTACCTCAACCGGCAAACAATTATGAAAATTATAGAACAACTCGGGCCGCCAGCGGACCATGTTCTAATATAAGATTCACATGCCCACGCGGGCTACTAGTTGGTAGAACACTTGCCTCTCACTTTGAGGCCGCAGGTTCGAATCAAGCCTAAACCAATAATTGACGAATTTGTTTCCGAATTCATGTTTGTATCATAAATGATTATCACGTCTCAGCGGTGAAGGAAAACATCGTGAGGAAACCCACATTCCCGAGAAATGCATTTTCGGAGGTATGTGACCTAACCTGTATTCTGCTTGTTTTCTCTCTGTGGGTTTGAAGGTCAGATAGGCAGTCGCTTCTGTAAAAAACTGGACCTGTCAAATATTCAGTTTAGGAAAGCGGACTCTGTGATAAACGGGATAATGCTAGGGAGGCGGTGATGCCCACGTGGGCTAGTACTTAGGCAAAAGGTTACGCTGCTAATGGCTAGTAATTATAAATGCGAAATTGCTTTCTTAGATAAAATATGGCCAAGACCAGGGGGATCACCTGGTCTGTCTTTATTTAACCCCTTAGTTACAAGGTAAGGAATTTTTTGAGTGTCCGTGTGAAAGCGTGATTTAATTGTTGCTATTTCCCTCGCTATAGTAATGAACTTATAACGATGTCAAGGCAACAGAGATAGATTACAAGCAATTTGAGAAATGTGTCTTAAAAACAAATGAACATGAAGTGAACACAAATATATTTACGCTTTATAGCACACACAATAGTAAACACACATTAGGCTCGACGCTGAGGAGCTCGGTGGCGCAGCGGAATGCGCTCGGTCTGCGATTGTTGAAGTTAAGCAACTTTCGCAAAGGCCGGTAGGATGGGTGACCACAAAAAAAAAGTTTTCATCTCGAGCTCCTCCGTGCTTTGGAAGGCACGTTAAGCCGTTGGTCCCGGCTGCATTAGCAGTCGTTAATAACCATCAATCCGCACTGGGCCCGCGTGATGGTTTAAGGCCCGATCTCCCTATCCATCCATAGGGAAGGCCCGTGCCCCAGCAGTGGGGACGTTAATGGGCTGATGATGATAATGATGATGAAGCTCGACGCAAACAGGTAACAAAGACATTTGTAACAGTGACAGAAGCCCACGACAGTCACCGAGATCGGGAGCTGTCATATTTTCTAACCCTTTTACACATAAACAGCCTATATACTTCCCGCTGCTGGGCACAGGCCTCCCCTCAATCAACCGGAGGGGGTATGGAGCACATACTTCGCCACGCTGCTCCAATGCGGGCTGGTAGAGATGTTTTTACGGCTAATAGCTGGGACCAACGGCTTAACGTGCCCTCTAGTAAGAAGGAATTATAGTGGCGACAGCGATAAGCGTATAAGCGAATGACAGACGCGACGTCACTCGCCGTAGCGGGAATCACTGTTCGGGGAGTCGCTGTCAACGACATAATTCGCGACGTCGTGTAGATCCTACAGTCAAGAATTCGTTCAACAATAATCTAGCGTTTAGGAATGTGCCTGTTACTGCAGCCGTGGAATATGTTCAAATATCAGCAAATTAACGATCCGCATCGACTGGAGAAACGAAAAAAAAACCTTTCCAAACTGAAATCGCCAGTGTTTCTTTGCTTTAGCGGTCTTTTTGAAACTCTAATTTCGGATTTCTGATCCACCAGACTGTGGTAGTGGTTAGAGCGTTCGGCGATCCGAAGGTATGAGTTCGTTTCCCGCTGGAACAAAACCTGCTTTAAATATACGGGTAGGTTAGATAAGTATAGTTTATTTATTTATTTATTTATAAAGGTACATACAACATTACAGTGTAATCCAATGCGCTGTATGACGAGAAAAAAACAATATAAAACTAATATAACACAAAATAAACAATGAATGAAAAAAGAAACAAAAAGAAAAATAAGACTATGAACATGAAAAACACTAAAAAAATAAAAAAAATACAATTTCAAAAATTTAAAGGTAAACTATCACACAAAAAAACTTAAAATAATAATGGAAAAAAAAACAAAACAGTAAATCATTAACAAATCTTCTCGCAAAAAGCCAAACACTCTCTCATACACTCCACCATCTGTCAGCGAACACATCACAATGTGGTGTTGATTCCAATATTGCGGAGAGGAGACGCAAGGCACGCATGAGAGATGAATTCGCGTGAGAGACCACTGTGTCCTACAGTCAAATTAAGCATATTATTATTTATTTATTATACTCATATACAGGATTGTCTTACCTAAAGGTAATTTATTTAGCCATTAAATATTTAAATACTAATAGGTATTATGTTAAAACAATAAGTATGTCGAATAAATATTTTTTCTTTCTTTCTTTCTTTCTTACTAGAATCCGTGATAGCTCCGTTCCGAGAACGCGTGACTAATATCGCAGGGTGACGGGTTTGAATCCCGACAAGTGCTCTAAACCTGTGAATTTGACTTTACGAGTTTTTGAATTCGTGTTTGGATCATAATTATATTAATTGATATTATGTGATTCCCAGGATTTTTGCCCGGTTAATGGCTCCACCAACCCGCATTGGAGCAGCGTGGTGGAGTATGCTCCATACCCCCTCCGGTTGATTGAGGGGAGGCCTGTGCCCAGCAGTGGGACGTATATAGGCAGTTTATGTTATGTAATGGCAATAAGCCTGCTCTATTACCTACATGACTTAAACATAGCTGGTGGCACCTCTGTCTACCCTTTTAGGGATACAGCCGTGATGCTTTTTTATGTTGTTAAGTACCTATGTATAGTTACATTTACATTATAAACTTGAAAAAAATATCAAATATCTAAACCAATTATGTATATATTTTTATTTTTTTCTTATTTTATTTTATTTATTATGTAAATAAAATTCTCATACCACAGTCCAGCTTAGGTCTAGTAAATTAAATCCAGTTCTAAGGTTCTAACAATATTACATTACATAAGTATCAGATTGATAACCTCTTTTTTTGGAGTCGGTTAAAAATAGAATCGGATTCAAAAGTGCCACAGATGTACAAAAGCGCGCATTTTACTGTCGATGCGCCGGCGCACATTTACGAGGCCCGTAAATTGCGGAGATACACAGAACGATCAGTGTTCGTATAGCTTGGCGACGATAAATTTCAGGCTGATAGTTCTGTTGTACGCAATATGGGAAAGTACTTAAAGGGTTAAGCATATAGCCTTAACAGGCTATGTTATAGTTGCCTGGAAGTGTTTATTTGCAATAAGGTCGTATTATCTATGGATCCAAATATGAAAGTCCCAACCCCACTTTACCTATGAGTTCCGCCGGGATTCGAACCCTTTGACACAAACTACATACATACATAAACAGCCTATATAAGTCCCACTGCTGGGCACAGGCCTCCCCTCAATCAACCGGAGGGGGTATGGAGCATACTCCACCACGCTGCTCCAATGCGGGTTGGTGGAGGTGTTTTTACGGCTAATAGCCGGGACTAATGGCTTAACGTGCCCTCCGAAGCACTGAATCATCTTACTTGATTGACTGAAAAGTCCTTACCAAACAAAGGACAGTCTCACAAAGTGATTTCGACAATGTCCCCATCGGGAATCGAACCCGGACCTCCAGATCGTGAGCTTAACGCTCTAACCACTAGACCACGGAGGCTGTTTGACACTACTACATAATAACTTACTTAGGCATTATTTAATTAGCGTTAAAATGACGGGACCAATTGCTTAGTGTTGAAATTCCATTATTGTTATTAGATATACTACCGATACAAACCCGGTACCTTATTTGGTACCTAAAGTAAAAAAAAAAAAAAAATCTAGTACCGTAATAATCTTATCCGTGTAATCTAGTATCTAGTAGTAGTATCTAGAGCCGTAGCCCAATTGGTAGACGCTTCCCTCTCACTTTGAGGTCGCAGGTTCGAATCCAGCACAGGCCCTAAACCAATGATTGTTGAATTTGTTTTCGAATTCATGTTTCATCACGTGCTCAGCGGTGAAGGAAAACATCCTGAGGAAACCCACATTCTCGAGAAATGCATTGACCCAATCTGTATTGGGCTGGTTTTGGCTTCACCGATTGGAAGGTCAGACAGGCAGTCGCTTCTGTAAAAAAACCGGACCTGTCAAATCTTCAGGTTAGGTAAGCGGACCCACACTGGACCACAGTTGTTACCAAACGAAGGACAGTCTCACAAAGTGATTTCGACAATGTCCCCATCGGGAATCGAACTCGGGCCTCCAGATCGTCCTCTAACCACTAGACCACGGAGGCTGTTACCATTCCGCCTATTACATGGGAGTAAAACATAGCTGGTGAGTAGTGGGTGTATTACACACCTGTGCTTACCCCGACGGGGATACAGGCGTGATGTTGAAAACATTTACCTATCCGTTCCGTTAGAGCCATCAACACGTGACCACCTTAACCGCCGCGGGAGTCTCAACTCGATCATCTGAGATATACTACTAACATTTGTACCCTGTACCTTCAGGCTGTTATTACTTACCGTTCGTAAGTAATGCATCTTTGCTGTGCCTGGGTGGCGTATTGTTACCCTCAATATTTGAGTAAGAGACCTATTACAGTACACGACACGATAAATTCTAAAAGAATATTTTGATAGAAATAATATATATTTTTTTTATAATACATTTTTTATATATTCTTTATTTACAGTTTCAAATTACAAAAAGTCAAATAATCCAACTTAAAATTACTTAACCTAGAACCCACTCCGTGTCAAACCCGGCCCAAAAGTGCCCATGACACTAGCAGCGTTACCGCGCTGGATTGCCACGGACAACCTCTGAGCCAAGTAAGACCCGGAGCGGGGGTCAAAGCCCTGCTCTCTAAGGCGACGGCCCACGTCCTTAACGAATTGCTTCGCCTCCTCCCCCCAGCAACCACACGTCTCCATCGCAAATGGCACAAAAATGTAGCCCCCCTGTAGCAAGGAGTACTTTGCATGCTTTAGGACAGCTGCCGCTTCGGCTGCCGCCCCTGCGCGCTGACTGGTTTGCCGAAGATGACTGGCGGAAAAAGTATCGACACACGTGGCGTCCCACACCATGCATCTGCCCTCACGCCAAGGCACCAGAGTTAAATAATAAATATAATATTATCTTCTTCTATATCTTCTATACTATAATAAATCTATAGAGAGGTCAATTCTGTACATTAAATATATTTTCAAAATAACTATCAGGGGGTGATTAGTGATCGATACTGATGCCAAAAATGCAATCAGTAAAATTTTTGTCTGTCTGTCTGTCTGTCTGTCTGTCTGTCTGTCTGTCTGTATGTTCCTTATAGAAACAAAAACTACTGGACGGATTTTAATGAAACTTGGTACAATTATTCTTCATACTCCTGGGCAGGTAATAGTATACTTTTCATCACGCTACAATCAATAGGAGCAGAGTAGTGAAGGGAAATTTTGGGAATACGGGAGAAGTTACTCTATTTTTTAAGCTTCCGTCGCGTGAGCAGCCTTAATGGTTAAAGTTACATAGAAATCATGTATGACGGAAATATCTTCTAAATATGTAATCTAAATATATAAAAGGAGAAACTGACTGACTGACATATCAAAGCACAGCCTAAACGGCTAAACGTAGGCACTTGAAATTTGGAAGAGACGTAGCTTAGGTACCGTAGAGGTGCACTAAGAAAGGAATTCCCGGAAATTCCACGGGAACGGGAATTAGCGGAAAAATCCTTTTGTATGAAAAATCTAAAACACTCAAATTAGACGTTTGAAATTTGGCATGCAGGTACCTTAGGTACCGTAGAGGTGCACTAAGAAAGAAATTCTCGAAATTCCCACGGGAACGGGAATTAGCGGGAAAATTCTTTTGTATGGAAAATCTAAACCACTTAAGTTAGACGTTTAAAATTTGGCATGCAGGTACCTTAGGTACCGTAGAGGTGCACTAAGAAAGGAATTCCCGAAATTCCCACGGGAACGGGAATTAGCGGGAAAATCCTTTTGTATGAAAAATCTAAAACACTCAAATTAGACGTTTGAAATTTGGCATGCAGCTACCTTAGGTACCTTAGAGGTGCACTAAGAAAAGAATTCTCGAAATTCCCACGGGAACGGGAATTAGCGGGAAAATCCTTTTGTATGAAAAATCTAAACCACTCAAGTTAGACGTTTGAAATTTGACATGCAGGTACCTTAGTAAACTTAAAGCTTAGTTGCAACAAGATATTGCAAAATTCCTACGGGAACGGGTGTTAGCGGGAAAAAACATTTGTATAAAAAAATCTAATCTAATCTAAACTTCTAAATATATAAAAGGAGAAACTGACTGACTGACATATCAACGCACAGACTAAACGGCTAAACGTAGGCACTTGAAATTTGGAAGAGACCGCGTAGCTTAGGTACCGTAAAGGTGCACTAAGAAAGGAATTCCCGGAAATCCCATGGGAACGGGAATTAGCGGGGAAATCCTTTTGTATGAAAAATCTAAACCACTCAAGTTAGACGTTTGAAATTTGGCATGCAGGTACCTTAGTAAACTTAAAGCTTAGTTGCAACAAGGTATTGCAAAATTCCCACGGGAGTTAGCGGGAAAAAACATTTGTATGAAAAAATCTAAACCGCGTAAGATACGAGTAGATGTTTTTAATCTAGCATGCATGCATACCTAAGTTTAGTTATGGCTGTATTTTGAAAAATGGGAGTTAGCGGGGAAAAAATGTCGTATGAAAAAATCTAAACTGCATAAGTTAGATGCTTGAAATTTGACATACACTCCCACACACACAAAGATCTCTCTTTTATAACACGCTACGCGGACGAAGTCGCGGGCAAAAGCTAGTATATTATAATAAGTAAGACATTGGCCCCGATTCCTGCAGACACCGCCTAATTTTAATTTTACGTTATATCCGTCATTTTCATATCCGTCGAAAAGGAAAGGGACGGATGATTCACAGCTCTTAATTTTAGGAAGAATGAGTAAATGAATGAATAACCCGGGCGAATCAAAAAGGTATGTCGCTGGTATGCAATCCGTTTGACGTGCTGTCTACTTACCTGCGTCGGGTTATTGACTGATGTAAAATTTTTAGACGGTTGTTTTAGATTTGTCCTTAAAATTGACGTGTGTTCCATAAATTTTATGCTTGTCGATTACCCGTCCTTTTCCTTTTCGGCGGATAAGAAAATGACAATATAATTTAAAATATTTTTTTTTTTGACGTGACTTATTGTAGATTTGCCGCAGATGGCATTAACTACTTGGCCGGACAAATGGGGAGCGCTGAAGGCTCTCACCCGGTACAACGTTTAAGACAACAGGCCTGAGGGTGCCCAGTTGGGCGCGAACCTCGGCTCAGGGCGTCGTCTGAGAGGAAAAATATTTGAAAGAATTAATCGACCCTAGTGGGTCGATAGCGATAAGCGCTGAATGAGGGAAATCGTCGACCACGCCGGCGGGGTCGGTATCGGGGTCCTGAAGTGTTTGGTGTCGCGAGCTGATTGGCTGCCTCTATGGCTAGGGTAATCGGGTCGTCGGGATCGTATATTACGTCCTTCGGACGCCGATACTTTTCAGTACCGTCCCTAAGCGGGGTGTATTCGGAAGCCGCAACTACCAGGGGATTTGGGTGGTGCGGAGCAGAATCGAAAAAACGTTTGGAAGCTAATTTGAGCCATTGGGCAATGGTTGGCAGACCTAGGTCAATGTGCAGATTTTCATTGCGAAGGAACCACGGAGCTCCCGTGGCTTTCCGCATGAAACGATTTTGTATTACCTGTAGACGGTGGATTTGAGAGGGACTCGCATGAGCGAAAACTACCCCTGCATAGGTCATGATCGGACGGATGCAAGTCGTGTAGATTTTCACCTTATTCCTAAGGGACAATTTAATTTAAAATAAAATTAGATGGTATTTACAGGAATTAGCACCATTGTATAAAATATGAATTAATGTAAACATGAAAATTTGATAGTTTTAAAAAATACGTAGACTATTTTGTTTGCCAGGGTTATTAATTTCGACACCCGATTGACAATAAATTAATTTTAATATTATAATATTTACGTACATACTTACCTATGTAAACTGTACCTAAGAACTGTATTTTTTCTTTTTATAATGTAACTATGACATCTTTTTTTTGTACTGTACAATTGCGATAAAACTCTTTTGATTTTGATTTTTTTTATTGTAAGGGCCGATTTGCGCTTTTTTTGACGCGACTTATTGTAGATTTGCCGCAAATGGCACTAACTACTTGGCCGGACAAATTTTAAGACAACAGGCCTGAGGCCCAGTTGTCTGAGAGAATAGGTACTATTTGAAAGAATTAATCGACCCTAGTGAGTCGATAGCGATAAGCCCTAAATGAGGAAAATCGTCGACCACGCCGTCCGAATCGGTATCGGGGTTCGGAAATGTTTGTTGTCGCGAGCTGATGCCCCCTCTATGGCTAGAGTAATCGGGTCGACGGGATCGTATATTACGTCCTTCGAGCGCCGATACTTTTCGGTACTGTCCCTAAGCGGGATGTAATCGGAAGCTGCGACTACCTCAATATTTGTGTAAGAGGCCTATTACACCACACGATTTCAAGGGTTGATTTACGCGGCTCTATTAGTATACGACCTCCGTGGTCCAGTGGTTGAGCGTTAAGCTCACGATCTCGAGGTCCCGGGTTCGAATCCTGGTGGGGAAATATCACAAAAATTACTTTTTGATCCATAGTTTGGTTAGAACATTATAGGCTGATCACCTGAAAGTAAGAAGATCCGTGCTTCGGTTGCATCGGGTGTAAGTGTGAATATTATGGTGAAATTGTGGCCCATAGATGAATTAACACACTGCCCGATCCCGATTGCCAAGCCCGCGACCTTGACGCATCGGACAATCGGACCCGATAGGATAGTGTAAAGCGAAAGCGCTTTAGTGAATAAAGGTCTCGATTAAGCCTTATACTAATCTTCTTCTTCTCTTGTGTGGGTTGAGACGTGGATTACCATCCTCATCAGTCCTGGTGTCAGGGTTACTATTGAGCCGCCAAAAGCGCTGATATTGTTCATGTAACGACTACGTACTTACATCTGTAAGTAATCGTGTGTTTAAGAAACGTCGATTGAAAAGTCCCTCATTTGAAAGCAACGTGAACCAAGGAAAAATCAAGAATATTTTTTCAAAAGAAAATGTCATTCAGAATTCAGCCGGTTTCAAGAGGCAGCGGACAAAGGAGATTCTATACCTTAGAGAAATAGCCACGTCATATTCTTCATAAAACTAAAAATTCTGACATCGTGGATGATGTAGAAGTGATTTGCTCTAATGATTGACAGCTATCAACTTTAGGAAGAATGAGTAAATGAATAAATAACCCGGGCGAATCAAAAAGGTATCTCGCTATGCAAACGGTTTGACGGGTGCTGTCAACTTAATTCTAAATTTTTTCTAGGGTTGTTTTAGATTTTTGCTTAAAATTGACGTGTGTTCCATAAATTTTATGCTTGTCGATTACCTGTCCCTTTCCTTTTCGGCGGATAAGAAAATGACAGATATAACTTAAAATAAATTAGATGGTGTCTACAGGAATAAGCACCAGTGTTGCCCTATTATATTTCAGACTATACTACTATTGAGTTGATGTGTTGAGGCACAAGCGTTTTCAACCTTAGATCATTTTTATTCGTGTCGGGCGTACGACAAGCTTAGCCATCAAATCTCTATGGTGTATCGAACGATATTCCAAACCCCACTAAAGCAATTAAAGACCTACAATCAAATTTTACAACAGAACAAAAAACTATGGATCTCAACGTTTACCAACCGATAATAAAACGAAGGAATTGTAAAAAAAAAACTGTGTATTTGAGTCGTAAACTGACTGTTATACTACCGCGTAGCCAGTGAGTTAATATGAAAATGAGAACCGTCCAATTGGCCAGTCAAGTAGGCACATCTGCAATAAGACAAAAAACAAAAAAGATAATATTCATATCCTTTTTATTGACGTGACTTATTGTAGATTTGCCGCAGATGGCATGAACTACTTGGCCGGAAAAATGGGGAGCGTTGAAGGCTCTCACCCGGTACAACGTTTAAGACAACAGGCCTGAGGATGCCCAGTTGGGCGCGAACCTCGGTTCGGTTCAGGGCGTCGTCTGAGAGGAATTATTCGTACTCCACACGCTCAACTTGTTTAGCCAAATTATAGCCGTAGAAAATTATAAAATATCCACAAATACAAAAGAGAAAATTACTTAAGTACCTTTGATATTTGACCTGTCACAAAATTGAACATATACCAGTTCACAGTCCGTTTACACCTCATAAAATACGTGAAATGGCAAAAAAAGATGTGGAACAGCGAATTCATTTAGCGGGGTATTCAATACATCATGTTCTAAACACACAGTCGGGTCCGAGGATCTTCGATTCCAATAGTTATGCAAATGGCACCAGGCCTGTAATGAGTGGCCAGCAGTTATTTAAAGTCGCCTCGTAAGTCAAACTCTGGTTTGAAATTGAACTTGGGATCAGGAGCGCGGTGGAGCCGCCTATGGTAAGTAAATTTTATTATTTTTTATAAATTGATTATTATTGTCGTTTTTAAATGAGTCTTTTGGTAGCCATTTTTTATAAAGCTTGTTATTGTGTGTTTCTCTTTTTAGTTCCATTTATTACTTATACGTAAATTAGTTAAAGAACTCACGTTTGCAAAAAGTTAGGTCAGGTAAAGCAGTTATTAATTACTTATAATACGACGTAGGTATACGTCAGACTTTTTGACACTAATGAGTACTTAGGGATACGGAGGAGCGTGACCTTCTAACACAGGCGTTTCACACTAACTAGGAGGTCACAACTGCAAATATTATTATTTACCATTTCTGTTGCGTGTGTGATTATTATTGATGCCAGCGTAAAATACATGTGCGACTGTAGCGATGTTACTATGGTAACATAATTAGTCAATTATTAAATATATAAAAACAAATTTGAAGAAAGTGATAGATCTACTTATTTATATTTTTATTTCTAATGTCTATTCTGTTTTTTTTCTGTAAATTTCAATTTATTTTACTATAAGTTTTCTATAATTGTTTTATATTTTCCTAATAGATAACATTTTTATCTAATAACATTTTGCTTGCATATTCCTTGTTGAAAATAAATTACGAGTAAGTAGAGTAAAAATATGGCACAAAATACGATTATCATTGTCTTCACTTACGTGTTAAAGTAAATAAATAGTTAAATAACTAAACCTCAGTCTAACTACAATGTAATAAAAATAATATAGTGAAAACAAATGTATAATTTTACTTTTTTGAGACGACTCCACGCCTTTCTCTGTGATCTCATCTCACACCTCGCCACACAACAAAATTAATAACATGTTGATTTTTAATTTTTGTTCTCCTGCACTTATTATTATTTAAACTGAATTTCGAGACATTATTTATGACTATTTATATAACATATGTTGATCATTTTTCAATGTTTCCACACAATTAACACTTCATTTCAAAATATCTCTTTTTGTCTTACAAGCCTTTAGCTGTGGTACTCATGCATTGCAATGCGATCGATAAATTATAGCAACAATGACCAGTACTTACTTGTAATATTTAAAAGAAATAGGCTAGTTTCGAACTAGTCAAATCAGTCACTTTTTAGTAAACGTCAAAACACGAAATTACTATGGGATTTGTATGAAAAAGCACGCTGTGACGTCATAGAAAAACGTGATAAAATGTCGTACTTATTATTACGTGTTCTTGATTAAAATACATAAATAAGTTAAATAGAAAAAGAAAAGTTTTTTAGTTTTAGATCTGTCTTTGTTTAGTTATCAGAATTTCATAATTTATCTTGAACCTAGTACGGTCACGAGTACTAATATACACTTTGAAACCATGTCACATTAACTTATTTGACAAATTAAACCGTAAGTCTCATTAAATGTCAAATATGGATAGTGCGACAGGGTTTTAAAGTGGGTAAGTACATGATATTACTCATGACTGTACACGACCCAATTACAATGCTTTTATTTTCTATGTCCCGCGGCAACCAACATAAAAGTTCATCAATTACTAGTAATTGTGTGGTTGTGAGATCAACCATCAACCCACAAGCCTTCTTACTTATGTAAGTAGTAGCTGAATTTTTCGTGCCCTCCGAAGCACGGATCATCTTACTTTCGGACAATCGCGCGATCAGCTTGCAATGTCCTAACCAATTTATGAATCACAAATGATTTTTGTTGATGGAGAGGTCAAATTTTTTTTTTTTAAGAAGTAATCATGACAGATACTTTTACTGACCTTACAAAGTCGTAAGGTCCGATGTCCTTTTTTAATCTGTGCCTTATAAGTGGAATGATGTGATAAATATAATTATTATTTTTCTACAGGACTTAGGTACCTACTTGGTAGATATTCTTTGGATGACATTCAAGCATTTTAAGCAACGCCACCGGATGTAGGCTTTTGGGAAAAATGTTATCGGGTTACTGGATTTTTGGGATTTGTTATACGGAATTTAAGAGTAGGTATTTGACTTTCTTAAAAGAAAGTAAAGAATCTTCTCTTCTTTTTTTTTCTTCTTTTTTTTCTTTCCTTTCTTTCTTGAAAGTATCATGGAAAATGCTGCACCGACAAGAGCGTGGCTCTTAAATTGTTGATGATGATGACTTGACTTTCTTATTGTTGATACGACAAACGAATACGATACCATCCTCTTTTTTGCAATCAAAAATTACATTAGCAAAGAAACAAAATACGTCCGGTTAAACAATAAATTCCACAAATCTCTCGCGTTGCGACTGCGCCACAAAAACGAGTAATTATGTAACATTTTAATTCCCCCATAAAACATATTATATACGTTTACAATCCCGGCTACATGCCTGTAATCCAAGTTTACAACTGCTCTACTCGTATACCGATTCGTGAGAAACAGACGATACTCTTCTCAGAAACGTTACCATTCCAAAAAAAAAAAAAAACTTACCGTCTAATTTTTAAATAAAGACGAAATCCTCATTTTATTGAAGGACTATAATATTGGGTGCTGTATTTTTTTTTTATTATGGTAGGTGAGTTTCTTTTTTCAAACTCGAGTGTCTTGGACTTATTCGGCGCGTTTGCCGTAGCGAATTGACAGTAGCTTTGTTTGGGTAGAAAAAAGTACAATAGACTTCGAGTGTTGTGTTAGGATGGTCATCGCGCCGTCTCATAACACTTGTAATAAAATTTAAGTAAGTCTTAAAGGTATAAATAAATAAACTTACAAGATTTTAATAATACCACACTAAGGTACTTGCTTAAAAGTATTAAAAAAGTGCCATGAATAACATCTGGAAGATATGCGGCTTTTATTAGGGGCCTCAATCACTAGGACACCACCGTGGCGTCACCACGTAAAGGGTACTGTACCTAGATGCACCGACACCGAAACCATATCCGTGCCCTCCGAAGCACGGATAATCTTACTTTCGTACAATCGGGTGATCAGCCTGTCTTAAACAAACTAGGGATTACACAGTTATTTTGGTGACATGTCCCCTCCGGGATTTAAACCCGGGACCTCCGGATCATGAGCCCAACGCTCTACCACTGAACCGTTATAAAGGTCCAATGCACTTTCTTCTTTAAACACGAGATGCCCGGGATGATAGGTACCTGAACTTTTTTCCTTTCTTTTGATCTCGCAAACAGTACCCTAATTTTATTTTATAGTGACAGGTCACATTTGAAATATCGCATTGCTCGTTTGCCTTCACTTACAATGGCGATGGCGCGATAAAATCTTATCCCGTTCTTATAATAATAATAATAATAATAATCATTTATTTCAGACTTACAATCCATAGTTGTTAGTAAAAATGCAGTCTTAACCTATTGTTAGTAGAAAACACAAACTAAGTTAACGATTGCCAGAAGTGTGCAATCGCATCCACCTCGCGAACATAGGCGCGTCCCACCTGCCGATCAGCACACTCAGGATACTGTTCGAACTCTTACACATTCGATTTAGGGTCGAGGCGCCTCTCTTCCTCATTATTGTATAGAAGCAGTCTATCCTCGCTTCAGCAAACATGAGAGAAGCGCTACAGAATCGCGGGTATCTATGACGATATAAAAAGGGGTGTCCCTGCCAACTGTTTTTCTTTTTTTTTTACAAACGCCAGACACCTTCCAATTACCATCGAGTTAACACACCAGTGTACTTAGCACCTATTCTATACTAAAATGAATTGTATTTGGAAACAAAAGGATCTTTGTGGTACACCTGCGTAGCACCAACATCATGTGAAGTGAGAATGTATCAATTAATTTGAACTAGTTACAGGACTTGTTAGGTTGGTATGTGTGTGGATTTCAAATTATGGTGGTGTTTTTACGTAGTGACTAAGATTGAGAAGGAAATCCTTCTATCATGTGGGTTGTGAGATGGATTACCAATCCAATCAACCCTGATGTTAGGGTTACTATTGAGCCGTCAAAGGCCCCTGATATGGCTCGAAGGGAATGTTAAGGAGGTTTGAATACGTAGAGCGGATGAAGGATAATAGAATAACGAAAGCTGTAAGTATATAAGGCTGGCAAAGGAAGACCCAGAAGGACCAAATTGGAGATGTCCTTAGAAAAGGTTTAGTACGGTCTAATCCGAATCGGCGTGTGTGTATGAAACGATAGATGAATGTGGAGGAAGGAAGAGAAGTGTGTCAGGATTCCATAGTCTCTGCTTACCCCGGTGGGAAATAGGCGTGAGTTTATGTATGTATGTAGATACTAAGATTGAGAAGGGAATGTTAAGGAGGTTTGGACTCGGAGTCGACGAAGGATAATAGGATTACGAAAGCGAAGGCTCTTGGTAGGGCTGGCAGCAGAGGAAACCTAGAAGGACGTAGATTGACCACATTGGGGATTTCCATAATCTAACAGCCTCCTTGATCAGAGCATTACGAGTAATTGGGCTCACGATCTGTTGGAGTTCCAGTTTCAGTTTCCGATGGGAACGTTGTCTAAAATCACTTAGTAAGTCTGTCCTTTGGCTAGGACATTACAGGTTGAATCGCCTGATTGTCCGTAAAAGCGAGATATTTCTGTGCTTTGGAAGAGATGTTAAGCCGTTGGATCCGGGCGCAACGTGGAAGAGTATGCTCCATACCCCCTCCGCTTGGTAAGAGGAGGCCGTGCCCAGTAGTGGGTAATAGGTATATAGGCTATATACTATGTAGTAGGTTTGGTATATATAATTGTATGTATGTTATATATTTATTTGCATGCATTTATTGGTAAGCTATACTTATAGTTTGTACCGGCAATCTTTCAATTTCAATTTTTACATTTTTCCTCACCTTATGGTTGACTGGAAGAAATCGCTCTAAGCGATAAGGCCGCCATTTGCCGTGTACCTAGTTAAGAGTCATTTTGTTAATATTTCTTTTTGTTTTGGTGCAATAAAGCATGTTTGTAAGTATTTGTACGTTATTATTTTACACTCAAATTGCAAGGCTCAGCAGTGTGTTTTTTTGTTACTATAAGTATCATTTCTCATAGTAATTCATTCATTTTTCATTATTTTTCATCATTTTCTAGTGTTTCGCATCGGAGTAAAGTTTTGTTTCGTAATGAGCATTGCCTGCGCCCCTAGCGCGCGGTCTGAACTAGGCCAGACAATATTTTTTCATACCGGCAACTTTAATTAGGACTCCGACCAAAGTGCGGTTACAAATGTGCTCACTAGAACTATTAACAAATATTGACTAGGTAAGGTCAATGTGGGGAAGACCGTCTGGGCTAAAAGACCGTCTAGTGCCAATAACTTCTGAATTTGAATAACTAGCGCCTTCTCTTATATTTAGACTTATAAACATAGCCAAGTAAATTATCTATCATACCCGATCATATCATTGAACGGAAAGCGATTGGGGCAACCACCGTTCTACACGCCCTATCCATAGAGTAATGAAAATGGAGGCGATTACTCCACCGACAAGAGCGCAGCTCTTAAATAAAGAGAGAGACCCGATCATATGACTTGGTCTACAAATAATATCTTCTTCAATAAACCCAGTCAAACTCTATCTTCAGAACAGTTCAGTTTTAGTACAGTCTTCCCCACGTTGACCTTACCTAGGTATATATTCAATATTCTTTATTTGCATACTATGATGGTATACAAGTTTGTAAGTTATATATGAGTTTCACATCACAGACCCAAACGCGCACAACAAAACAGAAATTTAAAAGAGAGAAGGAAGCTTTTCAAATAGTAACCATCAGTATCATTAATGTATTCAGTAGTGTTGTAATAACATTTATTAGGTAATTAGAAGTTTTTTTTTTAATAAAGATTTTGTCACTTTATCTCTTTTTTTTTTGAGGTACGGCGTCTGGTTAAGCTCGTATAGTAAAATATTTCTACATAGGTATATTTTGTTAAGATATGTGATACTACATAGGCGGCCCTGGCGTACTTTGACTCTATAACAAAAACAAGGGGGAAATTATACTAAGGACGCGATAGTACACAAAAAACAGTTTCGAATGCAACCTTAAATAAGAAAATCAACCGTAATCACTGCTTACAATCCCTACTAACAAGACATGAAAACTTATACCAAATAAATACAATTTCACGTATATTTATACAAAGCACGAGACTCGAACCCGCGACCAATCAATCGGGTAACAAGAAACATTTTGACCTGTGACAAGTTGTCGCCGAGATCGGCGCAGGCGCAGCCGGCGTCGCGTTTCAAAGGGACGGATCAAAGGCGCGCCGCCACTCAGGTTACAACGTCCAATAGTGACGTTTGCATATGTATTTCTAGAAGGGGTGCCCGTTTTTTTGGGGTTATACTAACAAAATCGAGTAGAGGTGAGATTTATATTGATTGACAGAAAATAACCTTTATTTCTTTAAACGGCTTTTATTTATTTATCTATTTGGCGCAACAATAACCCTGACACCAGGGTTGATGGGGTTGGTAATCCACCTCCCAACCCACACGATAGAAGATTTAGTTACCTACTAGCTTTCCACTCGAGTTTTTGGACTTTGGTTATCGCGCGCGGTACATTTTTCCATCCCCTTTCCCTTTCCCTTAGGGGATGATTTAAGGAATAAAAACTATGCTACATAGGTATAAATAAACTAATCTCAGTTGATACACAAATACTCAATCCATGTTGATGCTCAATCCATGTTTTTAAATACAAATATAAGTCTTGTTACTTCATTAAATACTACTAAATTATTATCTACTTGGCCGGACAAACGGGGAGCGCTGAGAGCTCTCACTCTGCGGTGGGTAGAAGAGTTTCTTACTATTTTAAGTAAGTAGTTAATGGTGCTAATTCCTGTAAATACCATCTAATTTTATTTTAAGTTATATCTGTCATTTTCTTATCCGCCGAAAAGGAAAAGGACGGGTAATCGACAAGCATAAAATTTATGGAACACACGTCAATTTTAAGGACAAATCTAAAACAACCGTCTAAAAATTTTACATCAGTCAATAACCCGACACAGGTAAGTAGACAGCACGTCAAACGGATTGCATACCTGCGACATACCTATTTGATTCGCCCGGGTTATTCATTCATTTATTCATTCTTCCTAAAATTAAGAGCTGTGAATTATCCGTCCCTTTCCTTTTCGACGGATATGAAAATGACGGATATAACTTAAAATAAAATTAGGCGGTGTCTGCAGGAATCGGGGCCAATATGACATCAAAAAAGCACTTATGGGAGTATTTTTTCAACAATGGTTGGTGTACAGGAAGATGCGAGTAACAATAACGTAATGTATTATTATGTTTAATATTATTTTTAAAACACGTACAATATTTTATTATTACACCACACAATTTTATTATAGCAAACAATAACCACATTTTCCGGTATAATCAGCGATAATTATATTTGCAGAGTCATAGTAATATAATGGTGCTAATTCCTGGAGACACCATCTAATTTTTATTTTAAGTCGTACCTGTCATTTTCTTATCAGCTGCAAAGGAAAGGGGGCGGATGATTGACAGCTGTTAATTTGAAAAAAGAATGAGTGAATGAATGAATAACCCGGGCGAATTAAATAGGTATCTCGCTGGTATTCAAACAGGGCTATAAATGTCGGGTTATTGGTCCATTTCAAATTTTTAGAGGCTATGTTTTAGATGTGCGCCTAAACGTGTGTTCCATAAAATTTATGCCTGTTGATTACGCGTCTTTTTTCTTTTTGCCGGATAAGAAAATGACAGGTATAACCGTAACTTAAAATAAAATTAGATGGTGTCTACAGGAATTAGCTCGAACGTAATATTATAGTGTTATTTTTTTAACCGACTTCAAAAAGAGGAAGTTAAGAATTTGCCAATTTGTATGAGCAATGTTGTTGGAATTGCAAAATATACGTTTGATCGTCTATGTGGGCTTCTAAACACTTCGTCCATGCAATTATTTTCCTATTGGACAAGATCCAATAAGAAAATACGATTACTAGATAGTTTAAGTATCAAGAAGTCGGTTGATTAGAAATTGGTTTAGTGTACTTAATGAAAATTCGAAAGCTGTCAAGGGTGAGTCTGAGATATTCAGTGCAAGTGTTTTGATAACATAGTCGTTTTAATTACTACGTTTTTTTTTAAAAAAAAACTTTATTTAAATATAATCTGTTGGACAAAGTAAAAAAAAAGTATTGTATATTTTTATGATGTAAACTGTACTAGAGAACAATCTTATTGAATATTTCTGCAGTTACCGGGAAAACAATACTTAATTCCAGTCCGAATCACATAACTCGGTGTCAATGGGTTTTCCTTCACACTATAATAAGTAGAAACAGGCTTGATGAAAACCAAGCTAAATGAGATATTCGTTTAAAACTATACATTTTTATGGAATTTGTATATTGAGACACTTTGAGAATGGTGCCACTTTGGGAACATTCCAGAGTATAAGAAAAAACAATTTGAAAAAAAGCAGCCAATTTTTATAACGAGAACATTCCCAGGAACAGGACATTACTGGCCACAACGTCATAAAAATGATCATAAAATAGATAGCATCAATTCGTACCAAGCGCCAAGCTTCATTTACCTCACCCCTTCTGGGGCTTGCTTTAGCTGTTGCGCTGCTGCTGGCGCTAATGAGTTAAGAGAAGCGCTCATGCGGACTGTCTGTTTTGCGCGGATAAGGTTAGAATGAGCCTACTTAGTTGATCATTGGATGCTCTATACAAAATATTCAATTCTGGGTTGAAACTTAAGGCAGAATAATTATTACAAGTAGTTACTAGCTAATAATAACCTCCTTACTTTTGAAGTTGGTTAAAAAAATTTACTACTTACAAGCGTTAGACGTCACACACTAGAACTATATTTTAACCGACTCAAAAATTAAGAGGTTATATATATTTTTAGCTAGTACCTATAATTTTGTATTCAATATCCGCACTGCAATGTTTAAATAACCGTAGCCTGAAGTCCAATTTCTTACCGTTTCTTATCTCCAATTTTGCCATCAGGTTTGTCTTGACAAAAACCAGTCTTCGAATTATTTGGAACAATGGTGCAGTTAAACTTAAAACTTCGACTATGCACCGAACTGCATATCTTTTGACACCTGCAAGTACCAAGACGAAGTAAACCACCATGAGTTTTAAAAAGGTAATAAGTAAGATAAGGGATTTTTTTAAAGGTTATTTTGTTTCTTTTTTGTCATAAAAACCAAGCACCTTTAGGCCTATGGTCTTGAGGTCACGTGACTACGTATAGAACCGCAACTCTCCGTCCCTCACTAGCGACTGAGCTAGGCTTAACTACACCTTTTTGAAATCATGAAAAGAAACGTAAATGTCACATGATTATGTTCTGAAAAATTTAATGAACAAAAACGAAGAAAGAAAATACTCTTATCATAATATCCCGAGGAAATAGAAATAAGAAGCCTAAAGATTTTTTTTCTATCCCTGGCATCTTGGCAATGGTATAACGAAGTTGGTTAAGCGCCATCTAGCGAGTTCTTGAAAACTATTTTTTTTATTCTAAAAAAGAAAATATCCCATTTATCCATGTCCTGTTTAATAAAACCTTTGATGGAAATTCCGCTTGATATTAACTCAGAATCATGAGCTGAATCATCCCTTCAGTATTCAGTACGATGTCACTAACATCCGGTGGGTCACAATGACCACCTCGAAGCAATTCATCTAAGAAATCAATATTGCAATTTCACATTTGCGCATATAAAAGTAAGTGCGCAATGCAAACAAATGTCAAATAGCAATTTTGTTTTCTTACATGAAGTGCTTAGATGTGGCCATTTTGACCCCTATTGTGTTTTCTAAAACCTTTTCTCCTTTTTGACGTGGCTAAAATCTCATCATCATCATCATCACCAGCCCATTAACGTCCCCACTGCTGGGGCACGGGCCTTCTCTATGGATGGATAGGGAGACCGGCCTTAAACCACCACGCGGGCCCAGTGCGGATTGGTGGTTATTAACGACTGCTAATGCAGGACCAACGGCTTAACGTGCCTTCCGAAGCACGGAGGAGCTCGAGATGAAAACTTTTTTTTTGTGGTCACCCATCCTATGACCGGCCTTTGCGAAAGTTGCTTAACTTCAACAATCGCAGACCGAGCGCGTTTACCGCTGCGCCACCAAGCTTCTCCATAAAATCTCATTTGGCATAAACTATTTGGCGAAACAAGTAAATTGTAAGTAAGTATATTTCTAATAAATTGTATTTGACTTATATGTAAACAAACTTCTTGTGGCAGCCGCGCAGTATAAAGCGGTTGAACGTGGAACATGTTTTTATAACTCTATAAAAGGCGGCTCCACAATTGATATTAATTTCATGAGGTAGTATTGGGTGAAAAACAACAACTCCTTTTATGTACAGATGACAAGATAGCTCTCTGTGTTTTTGTGGCAACCCCGATAAGTAAGTGATTATGCTGCTCGTACCGCTGGGCGTTCCTTTCAAGTACCCATAAGAACTCGGGGTTTGCAAAACAAAGCTGGACCATAGAATAAATAATTAATACTAGAAAGGACTAGAGGAGCTCGGTGGCGCAGCGGTAAACGCGTTCGGTCTGCGATTGTTGAAGTTAAGCAACTTTCGCAAAGGCCGGTCATAGGATGGGTGACCACAAAAAAAAATTTCATCTCGAGCTCCTCAGTGCTTCGGAAGGCACGTTGAGCCATTAGTCCCGGCTACATTAGCAGTCGTTAATAATAATAATAATAATCCTTCCTGACCGTATTCGGCCACAGCGACTCGACAAGCAGCAGCAGCAGCAGTCGAGCAGTCGTTAATAACCATCAATCCGCACTGGGCCCGCGTCATGGTTTAAGGCCCGATCTCCCTATACATCCATAGGGAAGGCCCGTGCCCCAGCGGTGGGGACGTTAATGGGCTGATTATGACTAGAAAGGACACCATCCGCTACGCAACAACACGAGCTTAAAGCGGGCTTGATTTGACTCAAACACACACACACACGCATTTTTGATTTGATTTGATTTGACTCCCAATGGTGGCCACTTTAATGATCGACTTTCCACGCTCACCAAAAACAATATAGATGGCATTGCACAGCTTTAACGTAAAAAATAGCTATTTTGTCATTACTCTGGTACATCATCATCATCATCATCATCGAAGCACGGAGGAGCTCGAGATGAAATTTTTTTTTTTTTTTTTTGTGGTCACCCATCCTATGACCGGCCTCTGCGAAAGTTGCTTTACGTCAACAATCGCAGACCGAGCGCGTTTACCGCTGCGCCACCGAGCTCCTCCTCTGGTACATAATAATTATTCAAAAATATAATGTAATGGCAGAGGCATACATACATACATACATAAACAGCCTATATACGTCCCACTGCTGGGCACAGGCCTCCCCTCAGTCAACCGGAGGGAGTATGGAGCATACTCCACCACGCTGCTCCAATGCGGATTGGTGGAGGTGTTTTTACGGCTAATAGCCGGGACCAAAGGCTTAAACGTGCCCTCCGAAGCACGGAAGCATCTTACTTTTTCGGACAATCAGGTGATTCAAGCCTGAACAGTCCTTACCAAACAAAGGACAGTCTCACAAAGTGATTTCGACAATGTCCCCATCGGGAATCGAACCCGGACCTCCAGATCGTGAGCCTAACGCTCTAACCACTTTAATTAAGTAATTCATTATTTCACAAATTTTATGCCTGTCGGTTATCCGTCTTTTTCTTTTTCGGCGGATAAGAGAAATCAAATTCAAATTCAAAAATATTTTTATTCAGTATGTAACATAGTTACACTTTGAATCGTCATCACATAAAGAACATCTCATCCGCCTAAAACTATTGCAGCTCCTCACAACCTCTTTAGCCGCGGAAAAGAAGCTGCAAGAAAAACCTCGGCACAGGGCCCTAGACGTTCTTTAAAATTAAAAAGAAAACAAACAAAACAAAACATAAAAAGAAACATAAAATACTGTTATAAAATTTAGTCATTTGGCTGTCTAATATCAGTTGCCAGAGAGCTTATCCCATGCATTTACATTTTCTAGATCTACTTTCTTCTTTGTTTTAAGTTTACGCGGTTATTATCATAATTAAAGCACATAATAACGGGTTCTTACCGCGTTTAAATGGGGATATGAGACTCCCGATATTTCGACACTGTTGCAAGTGCCATGATCACGGGATGACTGATGAGATTGGAGTGGAGTAGGTAGATCCATAATTTTCTACGGGCAGACATATCTGTCTACCCTCTTTCTCTGCCGCTTGTTTATGTTTTTGATACCGGAATGTTCGGAACCATCTGAACTCGCACGAAACTCACTACGACAAACCGCACTCACTGTGTCCTCACGTTTTTTCACCACATTAGGCCGTTTCAAGCTTTTTACAACACCTACTACTGGATTCCACATACTCGACAACTTGAACCCGTCTTCCCTGTTGAAATTTTTATGTTTTCTGATTTCAATAGCCTCATATTCCCATTTAAACGCGGTAAGAACCCGTTATTATGTGCTTTAATTACTTTCTTCTTGTCGAGGTGGAATACCAAACTCATCAACCCTGGTGTCAGGGTTAATATTGAGCCACCAAAGGCCCCTGACATGGCTCATGTAACGACTACTTACTTACATCAGTAAATATTAACCAGGACCAACGGCTTAACGTGCCTTCCTAAGCATGGATAATCTTACTTTCGGACAATCAGGTGTTCAGCGTGTAATGTGCTCACCAAACTAGGGACCACAAAGTGAATTTTGTGATATGTCCCCATCGGGATTCAAACCCGGGGCCTCCGGATCGTGAACCCAACGCCTCAACCACTGGACCACGGAGGCCGCATCGTCTAGATAATCAGTAATCTTAAAATGAAATTAGATGATGCGTACAGGATGCAGAACATTGATAGTTTATGCAATTTGTTTGTTTGCAATTTGTTTTTGTTTGTGTTTTTTTTTTGTTTTTTGTGTTGTGTGTTTTTTGTTTGTTTATTGTTTTAATGTTCTGTGCAATAAAGTATATTTGATTGATATTGATAGTTTTTAAAGACACGTATATGTTACGAATATTCTATTGACTATAGATCTTCATAGTCAATAGAAACCAAAAATCACCATGGCTACCCCAATACAGTTACACTCCATGCTATCAACAACAATCCTATCTATTATAATCATCACAAAGTCAAATTTTACTCTAAATTACTCCAAATATAGGTAGTGGTAAATTAAACCTTACGTCTTTGGCACTAAGAGTGTGGTGTCGTCAATCAGCAAACTTATAATAGGCGTATAGCAAGATGAAAGCTTTGGTAGGTATCTTATTTTTGGCTACTAAAATATTGGGACATACGGCTGTGAAGGATGAGCTTAGGAAAGTGAGAATACTATGGAAGGATAATGAATGGGAATTTGATTGTTTATGGTATGAAAGGAGAATGGTTAATGAATGGGGCGTAAGGCAGTTTTAAAAAGTAAAAAAGGGGAGTCTATGGTGCGATGTCAGTCGGGTGAGAGGTTTTTGGTTTGAATTTAAGGTGTAAAGATATTTAATAAGGAGTAAAAATATTTAAAATGTCCCGAGTTATTTCATTATCCCACAACTAACGGGTGTCGGGTGTAGTTTTAGGCGAATGAGATGTTCGTTATGTAAAAATTGACGATTCAAAGTGTAACTATGTTACCTACTGAATAAAGATATTTTCGAATTTTAATTTGATACTGTTATACCGTGCTACACAAAGTACAGCATTGGTGTATAAACATATTAGTATAGATATCGCCTTTTATATTTCTTGCTTTTTCTACTTTCCCCTCTTTCACTCTAAAGCAGCGCGCGTCCGGATTGGGCGAATAAACCGCACTCAATAGTATGACATTCATAGCATTTGAAGCTGAAATTTGAACTACAACATTTCCGAAAGCTATTTTCCATCTTCTTATTATCGTGTCGATGGCAAACTAAATTGTATCGGCCCATAACTTGACAACAAGTATTCCATAGTATTAATTTTATAAGATTTACCGTGAATGATAATTTGAATTGAAAAGTTCTTTCATCATATATGGGCTGTGAGATCAATAACCGACCCCATTAACCCTGGTGTCAGGGTTAATTGAATCGTCAATGGGCGCGAGTGGTTAACGTGCCGTCTGAAGAACGGATCATCATACTTTCGGACAATCGGGTGATTAGCTCGCAATGTTCTAACCACACTAGAAATTACAAAGTGTTGTGATTATATCCCCACCGGGATTCGAACCCGAGAGCTCCGGATCGTGAGCGCAACGCTCTTCAATTGGACGGAGGCACATAAAAAAAAGATGTCGCCTGTTCAATAGCAAAATTATTATTCACCCCCTCCAAAAGTCATCCTGGATCTGCGTTGGCGACGACCATGTGTATCGTTCCTAATTATTATAAATCTGTCCTCACTCCGCAGTTGGAACATTGTGTAGTTTTATTTTCTGGAATAAATTCACAGGAACAAGTGTTACCGCCGGTGATTATGTCCCAAATACTGCGCCTCGATTCATCCAACGTTGTCCCGTTAATTCTGGATTGTTTTGACTCTCATTTTTATTTATATTTTACTCAATATTTTCATTATTATCGGTGGCATCCTCAGGCCTGTTGTCTTATTTATTTATTTATTTATTTATTTAGGTACACATACAGCAATACATATTAAACTTTTACAGACAACATTATAAATAGAAAGAAATACTTGGTATATATGCTTGCCAATTACATGCGTACACAGCATTCACCGTAAATGAAAACAAACAAACTATATTAATACTAAACTATATAAATTATAAAGTATATATATATATATATAAATTAACACATTTTTTAACAAAATATTAATGTAAGTACTGTTTAACGCTTATAGCGACAACCAAAGTGATTTAGCACTTTACTTTTGTAGCATCGAGGGGAATCATTAAAACGTTGTACCGGGTGAGAGCCTTCAGCGCTTCCCATTTGTCCGGCCAAGTAGGTAATGCCGTCTGCGGAAATCTACACGTCAAAAAAAAGCTAATAATGACTTACGAACGTTGTACTTCCACGGGTTCCGCGCGAACCACTGAATTCGACGTTTGAATTCATGTTTGGATCATAGACAGTTGATATCACGGGATTTGCGCCCGGTTAATGGCCCAAGGCTCACCACCTAAACATACAGTCATGGCGAAGAGTGGGTACAGTCATAAGCAATATAATGTACCCACTTTAGGACTCCGTCGCACTAACATATTTGACATTTAGTGAGACTTACAGTTAAATTTTTCAAAAAGTTAATGTGACATGGTACCAAAGTGTATACATATTAATGCTCGTGACCGTACACACTGTACACCTCTGTCTTGCCCTTCGGAGATACAGCATCATCCTATCTAGCCTATTCGATCCCATTGCTGGGCAAAGGCCTCCCTTTGATTTGTCCACTCCCAGACTGCGAGATGCAGTTACTTTATGTTGTGTCATATTATAACTACCGTAAATTTTGATTATCGATCAAGAAATAATTGTAAAGGTGGATTCACACTACTACGTGCATGAGTGGAGATCAAACGCGTGCCGCGCTGTGGCTCCATTGATCTGTGCCGCGCACCCGTCCCCGCCCCGCCAGCGCTTCGCAAAGATTACGTACGCAAAAATCCTTACATGCGGTCAAAGATTAAGGTTACAGGATACGAGCTTCTCAGAGGCTAGATATACATACAAAAAATTCTCTAATTCTCAACCATTTTTTTTAACGTGACTTATTGTAGATTTGCCGCAATTGGCATTAACTACTTGTCCGGACAAACGGGGAGCGCGTTTAAGACCACAGGCCTGAGGATGCCCAGTTGGGCGCGAACTTCGTCTCGGGGCGTCGTCTGAGAGGAAAAATATTTGAAAGAATTAATCGATCCTAAGGGGTCGAAAGCGATAACCGCTGATTGAAGGAAATCGTCGGCCACGCCGGCGGGGTCGGTATCGGGGTTCTGAAGTAGTTCTCAACCAGGTGGACGGCCAGAGACAGACAAAATCTGTGGTTACACGTTCTGGGACACATTACCTTAGCCATCTAGAAACGAGCATGAAATCGATTACTTACGCGACGTGTCACTACGTGACGAGTAGAAGACGTGCTCAGACGTGTTGGGGGCTCACGAAACGCGTTAATAGATTTTTAGCGACTGAACATGAATGAAAAAATGAGCCCGAAAATCGATGAAA
This sequence comes from Pectinophora gossypiella, assembly GCF_024362695.1. Classification (NCBI taxonomy): domain Eukaryota; kingdom Metazoa; phylum Arthropoda; class Insecta; order Lepidoptera; family Gelechiidae; genus Pectinophora; species Pectinophora gossypiella. The sequence goes on from NC_065433.1 coordinate 1,061,077, forward strand.
TAGTAATCATCATCACTATTATAAGAGCCACGCTCTTGTAATAACGTCGCTGACGTCGCTTACTGACGCTTTTTAAATTTTTAACGAATCCGATTTGTACCTTTTGTTATTGTTAATAAGACACAAATTATTTTAACAAAAATAATACAGATACGTCAATTTGCAAAATCAACACGAGTATAAAGACACATTAAATTCCTTCTTTAGTTTTTTCTCCATAAATACACATTTTCCGCATATTTTTTTTTCATATCAAATTCTACCATGTGACACTATTCGGCTCCAATAACTCTCATTACGACGCTGTTAGTCATGTTACCATACTTTGCATGGCCATTGCCCGCTCTTTGTGGCATTATATACTACTTAACTCAAAGCCTATTGTCGACAGAAGTTGTGTTATACCAAATTCCATTTTAGTGCTCGTCTAACGATGTTCAGTGGAGGACTTTGGTAAAATATGTACCATCCATGTTGATTATTACCTCAGAGATGTCAGTATTACATATTGTTTTAAGTTAACGCGGTTATTGTCATAATTAAAACACATAATAACGGGTAACGCGGTAAGAACCCGTTATTATGTGTCAGTATTACATATTTGTAGATGATGGCCTATAGATTCAGAACCCGATGGGAGATAGGCATTCAGATCTTATCGCTATCAGTTTACTAGGGTCGATTAGGTAGTTGTTTCAAATATGAACCCTAATAAACCTATAAACTATCTCAGAAGTCGTCCAAACCTGAAGTTTGTGCCCAATTGGGCACACTCAGGCGTCTTGTTTTTTTTTGTACCGGGCGAGTGCCCTCAGCATTCCTCATTTGTCCAGCTAAAAAGCCACGTCAAAAAATAAAGAAATACCTACTATTTGCGCTGTTGTTAATATAGCTTTAATTTCAGGCTGCTTTGGATGGTACGTAAAAGCGTTGGTTCTGGCTATATTGGGACCAATGTTAATATACATATAACCAAATCAAAATCTTTCAGACGGCTTGAATACTCAACATCCAACCCCCAGTGGTGTACGCCCCGCACCAATGTGGATCTTCTTCTTATCGTGTGGATTTGTGAGGTGGAATACCAGCCTCATCAACCCTGGCAGGGTTATTATTGAGCCGCCAAAGACCCCTGACATGGCTCATGTACGACTACGTACTTACATCAGTAAGTAGTAACCGGGACCAACGGCTTAACGTGCCTTCCGAAGCACGAATCATCTTACTTTCGGACAATGAGGTAGGTAATCAGCCTGTAATGTGCTCACCAAACTAGGGACCACAAAGTGAATTTTGTGATATGTCCCCATCGGAATTCGAACCTGGGGCCTCCGGATCGTGAGCCCAACGCTCAACTACTGGATCACCGACGCCCCCTGTGGATGATTGAGGGGAAGCCTGTGCCCAGCAACGGACCTGACACGTTTGTCATCATCCGTCCACTGTAGGCGATTACATACATACATACATAAACTCACGCCTATTTCCCACTGGGGTAAGCAGAGACTAGGGTAAAGCCGGGGTAGATGGCCATAGTTTTTTTGAAGCCTAATAAAAATTAAACTACAATATGCATTATGATAATCAGTACTTTTAATTAAACTCTGAACATTTAACTTATGGAAGTGACATATAATATTGATATTTTTTAAAGAGTTCAACCTTAAAACTAACTTTAAAAAAAAAACAACTCTGGCCATCTCTCCCGTATACTAAGGGTGAGATGGCCATAGTAGGACGGGTAAGATGGCCAGTACTAAATCTCACTTTTTTATTTTTAACACAGCTTTACTTTGTGTCATCTGACTTTTTTTGCATCGACCGCATTTAGAGCACACGGTATCAAATTCTGTGCAATTCACATTGAAAACAAATGGCACATTGAATCCAATCTTCGATTAGCTGTGTTTGTTAATATTTTTTTCCACAGCCTACACAATTGTTTTCTTCTTTCATATCGCTCTTTTCATCTGTATCATTTAAAACTATCTCTTCTTCTTCGTCATCGCTGCTTTTAGATATTTTCCTAGTCGATTTTCTTTTAAGAGGTAATTTATTTTTTGGTTTGTCAGTCATTTTATTGCTATCATCAGTCTTTTCTACTTTCTTAGTCTTGATCCTTCCTTCCTTTAAATGTATTTTTTATTACTTTCTTGTTCCTTCTTAATCTTTTTTTTTTGTTCCTTGAGCAGTCGAGCCTCTTCTTTAGACTTTCTTACATGAATATGATTCTCAGAAGTGAGAACTTTGCCAACTTGCTTCGCTCGTTTGCGTACCTCTTCTAACCATTCAGGAATCGGAGAAAGTTTTTTTAAAATTTGTGTTGGAGTTATATGCGTTCATTCTTTGACGAAATAAATTTAAAAAAATAACGATCACAAAAAAATATTAAAATTTATCCCCTACAATCATATGGCCATCTGTCACTGACAAACCAAGGCCATCTCTCCTAATCATCCGGGAGAGATGGCCATACCATCCAAGTGAAAAAAAACGCAAAACCATGCCGTAGTTTTGAGCTTATTATGTAGCACGGTTCATTATCTGGTAAAAATACTAAAAAAAAACATGTTATTTTTGAAAACTAATATGACCACAACTTCGTACGTAAACTCTTAAAAAAGAATTAGCATTAGTCAAATCAAAACATTAGGTTTTTAATAACATTTTCATTTTTTTTCGCGGAACTTTTGGCGTACGTTTGTTCTTACGCACCTCGGCAAGCAAGCTGAGTACGTGGTTATGCCATCTAGCGATTCTTTGTACAATTTTTAGGCACTGGCCAACTCTCCCGTACGGCCGTCTATCCCGGAATTACCCTATAGAATTCCATTTGCTTCGATCCTGACACACTTCTCTTGCCTCCTCCACTCTCATCAATCGCTTCATACACGCACGCCGGTTCAGAGTAGATCGTATTGAACCTTTTCTAAGGACATCTCCAATTTGATCATCGTAAGTCCTTCTCGGTCTTCCTCTGCCAGCCCTATACCGCTTTTGCAATTCTATTATCCTTCATCCGCTCAACGTGTCCAAACCAACCTAACATTCCCTTCTCAATCCTAGTCACTATATCCTCTTTTACACCACATCTCTGTCTTATCACACTGTTTCTCACTCTATCACTCAACTTCACACCGCAGATGCTACGCAAAGACCTCATTTCTACGGCATTGATCCTACTTTCATGCTTCTTCTGTCATACCCAACATTCACTACCGTACTTCAGCGTAGGGACAAGCACTGCATTGTGAACAGCCATTGTAGGCGATTAATAGGCACTAATAATGATTGGTTATCGCATCTGTTCCAAGCTAATCTATGCCAGTCACTCATCACTGAACGCCTATTAGGCACGTCGAGATTTAACAATCACGCCACGTGTCACGCGACGCGACGTGTCACTACGTGACGAGTAGAGGACGTGCTCAGACGTGTCGGGGGCTAACGAAACGCGTTAATAGATTTTTGGCGACCGAACATGAATGAAAAAATAAGCCCGTAAATCGATGAAATAGTAATCATCACTATTTTAAGAGCCACGCTCTTGTCGGTGTAGCATTCTTCATGCTACTGTTTTAGGGAAAAATAGAGCAGTGGTTTCCCTCTTGCCTTCCGCCCCGCAGTACTCTGTTTGACGCGAGTGGGATGGCGCCCAGAGTAGTCTATTTCAAAGCCGTACTAGGACTCCTGTCCTCCGCCTCTGAATAGTGCTGACAGTTACTGCTGTGCTCTGTCAGGTTCCAGGTTACAGTCCCTGTGACCGTGTGACTGTGTGTGTTTGAAATAGTAATAATGATACATAAATTCAAGCAGTGCGCAGAGCAACATTATAATCTGTCGCCAGTCATCTATCATATCAGAAAGAACATTATAATAACCACGCTGTCGGTTTTAACGACATGCTCTTAATGATAAGCTACTGAACTTATTTCGTGTACTTATTCACATAAACTTAAACACAAACTACGACTCCTTAATCTATATCTCCTTCTGAAACTCTGGATACATAAATTACTTATAGGTTAAGTAAATGAAATTCATCTTTTTTTGGAGTTATGTATTACATTATTATGTAGTACAGGACAGTATTTTGACATTGTCAGAAGATAAATTTAAAGCTCACGTGAAGCTTACTTTATGTAAAAAAGTTTATTATAAGATTAATGATTACCGAAATGATAAAAATGCCTGATTATGAAATTCTGATTATTAAATAAAGACACATCTAAAGATGACAAAAAACGTTTTCATATTTATGAATTAAAACGTGCGACATATTGTCGCGTTCTTCTATGACGTCACAGGTTGCTTTATCATACAAATTCCATAGTAATTTCGCGTTTGACGTTTAGTAAAGTAACTGATTTGACTAGTTGGAAAGAACCCTATTAAATAAAGTCCGTAGTTGATTGCAAGTCGTTGGTAGTTGATTACGAATCTACTAATTAGTACCTATTTATCATCTCGGAGCCTTTAAATGCAAGTATCTAGGGTAAGAACCAACTACACTTGCCGATGTACAAGAAGATAACACTAATTAATGTATTGTAAATATGGATACAACATTTTGTTTTAATTTAAATTAATAAAGAATGCTCATTTATACAGAGCAGATATTACCACCCGTCTTGGACTTTACTTAGGACGTTTGACATATATCGTTCAATTATATTATACATATGAAACCGTCGCCTTTATGGGTGATTAAAAATTTATCTTTAGTGGGGTAGGCAGAGCAACAGGTTCATAATCGGAAAACAGCTTGCAGCCCACTTTTGGTCGGCGCGAAGTCTTAAAATGGATATTATGGACTTTAGTTACAGGTGATCCTCCATCGTTTTAATGGTCCATAATGTTAGAAACACACAATCCGTCTGTCTGTTTTAAAGACATTCCCGGAAATATCGCTCTCAGAGCAGTATAGAAAATAGTTCTTATGAATATAAAATGAAAGATAATACCTACGCGATTCAAAGGAAAAAAAAAGTTTGTGGTGGCAAAAAAGTTTTTTTTCGTTTTTCTATTTAAAACAAAAAACACATCAGGGTTGATAAGGTCAGTTAGAAGAAGTAATTTTTACAGAATGTAATGTCGGATGACGGTAGCTATTAATGCAGGTGGTATTAACAGCTCGAGATACACCCGCCAGCCGCATAGAGGCGCAGCGCGATATCGTATACCTAATAAATATTTTTAACAGTAGGTGGACTGTTAATATGAAACTAAGTATAAATAATTATAGAAACACAGCTGATCGCCTGCTCGATAACATATCGACGACTTCCGTTGATACGAACGTAAAAAAACTTTAATCTCATTTTCGTTCTTTTGTTTTAAAGTAAATTATAATAATCATGAAGTAAAATTAGCTGTTCTTACTTTGTCGGTTCTTGTGAAGTTCTAAAAAAAGTTTTTTTCTTTTCTAATAGTTGTTCTACGTTGGTGGCACTTGATAGGTAGGTATCTATACTTGTTGCTGTACTGAGGTAGGTAAAAACTACTAATATCTGATAAGTATGTACTTATATTTTTTTAAATGTCAATTCAGTAGAACTTTTTTTATTTACAGAGTAACGTAACGGGTACCGTATTTTGCGAGGATCTTTTCCAATAAGATTGGCTATATAAGCCACATGAACGTTGGAGTTGAAGCAGTCGCCGTAGCCGAAACCGGCTGGATCACATCATCATCATCATCATCACCGTATTTTTTGTATGTCAAAACCTCGTGGTGGGCTAGTTGGTAGAACGCTCCACCCTCATTGTAAGGTCACAGGTTTAAATCCAGCACGTGCCTAAGCCAAACATGTTTTCATTTGACTTCGTGGTTTGCTACTGGTATCATCAAACTGAGGAGCATTACCTACTGATATGTAAGTAACCCTGGACATGCTAAATCTTGAGGATAGGTAAGCAGACGCCGTAAAAAACGAGATATCGCTAGGGGTGATAATGTGGCCAGTTTTTATAAAAGTATAAGATGTACTGGTTCTAAGCATTATTTTTTGATATAGAGGTAGATAGGTATACATTTCTTATCCACCATCATACCGAATTTTCTTAAAGACTGCTATAGTTAGAGCTTCAAGAAATCGATCTCTCGCTGTTTACCCGGGGTTGGTACCGGAACCGTTCGCCGGCCGAGTCCCGCCTAAATTAAACCTTATACTCAAAAACCGTAAACCCAAAGTTTAAACAAAACGCTACACTAGTGCTCCCCGAAAAAAATATTCGGAGTTTGATTTTCGTCGTCTCGTTCGTCGTAACCGGTTCTTTTTCCGCACAGAGAGGGACAGAGTGTGTCTGAGAGTCGCCGAGTGCCGAATACGCGAGGAGCGGGCACACATTTGAACTACGTTCGTGGAGCGTGGGCGTGTGATTGGCCACCGTGGGTAGTAGGCGTGGTGCGGCGCAGCATCGCGCGCCCCTCAAACGTCCGCCGAGTTCCAACAGTGTCGTGTTCAATTTTGGAACAGTTGAATGCGTATTGTATACGTTTGACAGCGTGTTGCCGCGCGCGCGACGTTGCCAGATTTCGCTGGACTAGAGGTAAATTTATTGGAATTGCAGATATTAACATAATATGGCACAAGCTTTCGAGCGTTTCGACGTTACAGTTCGTTTATACAGTTTTGATATGCGGCGACGTATGTTCTGTAAATTAATGCAAATGTGATGAAAATATTTTGTTTTTAGTGTGATGTGTCTGTCTGGATTCAAGAGTCAGGGATAACTCAAGGTTCCGTTTTATTTGTAGATTCCTTCAGAAGTTTTATGTTTAAAAATAAACAAAAAAGACAACATGCTGCAGGACTTAATATACTTATATATTTTTTATAAACAGTTTAAAAGATGTTGAAAGTGTTTTTTGTGGCTAACTCCTTTGGCAGCAGTCTGTCGAAAAAGGCTTTAGGCACACTTCATAGAGTGTCTGTACCATGTTGATCAAAAGATGGCGCTGTAGGTACCTATAAAACTTTTTACTGTAGATAGACCTACCTACCTACTCTCCGAACAATAGATATTGGTAACATAATATTAGAGCGCGCTCACACACGATTATAGGTACAGGCCTATCATAACAAGATTATCATTTTTTTCTATAATATCACCTTTATATACCCCTGCAAATAAATACCTAGATTACATAATAATATTACCTTCTTTTTTATTTATTTGAGTGGAGATTTAGGGATGGATGACGGTTAATGATATTAAGCAGGTATGTAGGTGCCTCCCTATATAGAGACCATAGAATGCGCTACAGTAGGTATGAAGCACTTGCATAATCAATGTTATTATTAATTATCCATTGTGGGTATTAAAAACAAGATAGCTTGTTAGGTATTCTTTTTAAATATTTTTTTTCGCAGTGTTGACGTCATCAAAGTTTGGTATTTATTGATTCTTCAATTTTCCAACATTCTGAGGACTTAAATTTTATTATTGAGAAAAAATATAATAGGTGTAATCAATTTACGTTATTATTATTATCACTTAACATCTTGCGGCCGAGGCTTCCAGACACGATAAGTCACATTCCACAAAATAAGTAAACATAAAACTACTTGTCAGATTTCAAGTCATTTGAGATGACCCATAGTTTGACAGTCTTTTTGTTTATTAAAATGTGACGTCACCAGGCAAAACGTCACGTGACCAAGCATATTTGCGCGAAATTTTATATTAATAAAGAAAAATATGTTTTTTCCTATTATATACCTAAAGCTTTTTCGAGAAAATAAAATATTTTAAGATGTATGAAATAAGCTTCTGTAATTTTTAAAATACTTATCCGAAAACTGCCAAGTAGCCAATTTGTCAATTATTACGACTTGTCAATTAGTTCCTTTGAAATCCGCAGGACTTACGTGGCTCTTAGCTCTACACTAAAAATCACAAGTCCATTTTGACTGCTGTCAGTCTAATAGGAAACGGAAACCAATAAGAAAAAAATAATCTTATAAAGATGACCCTAAGAAAACGTCACAATGGAGTTTTCTCTTGATATTTTCCATTGTATGTTATATGCAGTTATCCACCTACTAATAATAACAAACATGGCGCCCTAATATCATCACACCACTGTAGATATTTTATAGGTTTGGGATTATTTCAATGACCTTTCGATATTAGGTAGTTTACATTAATTCATTTGAAATTATTTTTATGTTATTTATTATTCAATTGAAATAACTATGATATAATATGGGATTATGAGTTTTGATTTTGTTTTTATTTTGTAAAATATATTATATTCTGTACAAATCACGAAATTGAAATAACAGTATGTATAAATAACATGTATTTAAAATAAATTATATTTTTATTATTATACCTATGTATTCTGTGTATTTTTTTGACGTGACTTATTGGAAGTATCACAAAGGACTGTATCGCGGTAGGAATAAAATAAAAAAGTTATGTTATTTTTCGCGTTACCGTAGGTGACCTAAATAGCGGAACCCGTTAAAAAACTAAAAAAAAATATTACATTGTTTTCAATGTAGTCCACAAGGTTCCATGGTTTTTCGTGGATGTATCACCATATGTGTTTTTACCGGGTATTTATTTTTCCGGGTATTTGCTCAATTGCCCATCTCTATTATATTAATTATTTTGTTACTTAACTATTTATTTAACTATTGATCAACCATCAAGTATTAATTTCCAAATTATTATGATACTCGTAAATGAGGATTATAAAGATATACACTCAGATAAGACTCACGCCCGTCTTAATGGGGATAGGCAGAGCCACAGAAGTTTTTAATTCTTATGTTTCTTATGGAAGATTTATGACTGTGTTTTAGAAGAAAAATTTAAACTTTATACAATACATAATTTATATATATTTGTATAATATTACCTAGATATGCTTAACGTTTTTTAGTTGTGATTTTAAATATTGTATATACCTGTAATTAGGGCACATATGCCTACAAACATGACCTTATGATTAGAATTTTATAGCATTACGATATATGTATTGTTGGTGTCCTCCAGTCGTCAAAAAAAAAACGCAACTTTTTGGAGACTGTAGAATTCGAAATTGGTCTGAAGAACTACCCTGACCCTGAGAAGGACAAGCGTTTCTCGGGCACCGTCAAGCTATAGTACAGTAGAGTACATATAATTTGTTTAAATTACACATGGAGAGACAAAAGAGAGAAAAAAAAATTAAAGAACGTCTAGGGCCCTGTGCCGAGATTTTTCTTGCAGCTTCTTTTCCCCGGCTATACAGGTTGTGAGAAGCTGCAGTAGTTTTAGGTGGATGAGACGTTCGTTATGTAAAAATTGACGATTCAAAGTGTAACTATGTTACCTACTGAATAAAGATATTTTTGAATTTGAATTAATATTTAGAAGTTTCTAAGAGCACTTGCAGCAGTTGGAGCCGTACTTGGCATCTAAAATGTTTGTTTGGACTTTTTTAAACTCCAGATGAGAGACAATTTAACAAATTATAAAAAACGGGTCAAGTTGAAGTCCGGCTAGCTCACCGAGAGTTTTATACAAACTGCCGTAAATTACCAAAGATAATGTAAGGGAGGCTCCGTGTTTCCCTTTTGATGTTGGGAACCCTAAAAATATAGTATCCAGACTCCATAAAAAAGACATATTTATAAAAAAAACATTTTCAATATCTTTGCACTACTTGTTTGCTTAGCGCCATCTAGTTAGACAAATTATACTTTTATTAAAACATCGAATTGGAAATAGAACGCGTCAGTTGGGAAGCTTCAAAAAAAGTGTAAACTGGTAATGGGTTGTCTTTGAACATTACTACACCTTTCCCGGCCTGTCATTACAGAGGGGTTTCAAGATATCTGACAGCGAACGAGACTCACGTTTCCGAGGGCCAGAACCCCTAAAGAGGGGGACAAGTCAGAGGGGTCTGAGGGACGCCCCTCCGAGAGGGCGTTCGGCAACCCCCGTATTTGCGTAGCAATTTGCAATTTTTTTTTTCTCCATGAAGCTAAGCTGCTTTTTTATTTTTTTCCAATTGGATCACGAGTTTGATGCTTATTATGGTTTCTAGATTATTTAAAAAAAAAAAGATTGATTGGAGTGGTTTTCAAGAAAAAAAAAATACAGTTCTGTTCGTAGAAGGCGTCACTCGCAAAGTAGTGACTATTTCTAATCCTGGTTCAGGGAAACCACTGAATTCGACATTCGGAGTTCGATTTCATGTTTGGACCATAAGTAGTTAGTATCCCGTGGCTTAGGCTCTCTCGATATGACATGGGGGCCATAACACCTGTGGTTTGACGTTCCCGGTGATTTTCTGGGAACATTCCGGGCAGTAAAAAGGCGCGAAAGTTATGTAGAAAGACCTTTGTTACCTAGTCTTCAGGCAGATAACATCATAGTTTCAACTTTTTTAAGACAGTAGTTAACAAAAGCTTTACAAAAAAGGTTATTATAAAGTTAGTGATTATTTAGAAGACATGAATGCATGGGATTAACTGTCTGAGAACTGATATTAGGCAGCTTAATTACTCAATTGTATAACAATATTTTTTGTTTATTTTTTTTAAAGAACGTCAAGGGCCCTGTGCCGAGGTTTTTCTTGCAGCTTCTTTTCCCCGGCATACAGGTTGTGAGAAGCTGCAGTAGTTTTAGGCGGATGAGACGTTCGTTATGTAAAAATTGACGATTCAAAGTGTAGGTAAAGATATTTTTTATTGAATAAAGATATTTTTTGAATTGAAGACCCCAGTCAAGAGCAAACCCATCAAAGGTAAAAAAAAAACTGGGACAGTTCCCAGTCTAGCATTGAATCAAGTCTTACTCGAGCTTTGGGTAATAAAAATGGGTCAACATAAAAATAGTTTTGCCGTAAACAATGTGCTATAAAAAATTGTTATCGGGTCAGCTATAAAATAATACAAGTCTAAACTCCAGCTGTATACGGAAACCGTTCAATCGTTAAAATTATCGGTCCCCATAAAAAATACGACCAAAAATATCGTAAACATTAACAATAGTTGTAGACCTGCAGAGATTGCACGTTCGTAATACCTAACAATACGGCAGCTTATTCCGCTTTCGATGTATCTAATTTTATGTTTGTTTTAAAAAAAACAAATTTTGAAGGATATTCCGAGATAGCGCTAGGGGATTAAAAGGGCCACATCAAAGCAATTCATCTAAGAAAAACAACTTTGCTAGTTGACATTTGTGTGCATTGCGCACCTTTCATACGCGCAAATGTGAAATTGCAATATTTATGTGGCTTTTATGTGGCCATTTTAACCTCCTGTTCGGGTTTGAATCTCAGCTCGTTCTCTAATACCTGAATTCATGTTTGGATCCTATGACTAATTGTCTATACAATTTGTACCCGGTTAATGGCAATGACACAAACAATACTCTTCAAACTACCCCTTCGGAGATGCAGGCGTGATGTTATGTTATAAGAAATATTGTCACAAGCATAATAAATAAAAGCATGAGTATAGAATTCAAATTAAAATAAATACACAAAAAAAAAATATGAATTTTGCAACGGAAAATTCCACTTGATATCAAGTCAGAATCATGGTCTGAATCATCCCCCTCAGTATTTGTTATTTTTTCCTTCATTCCTAAGTATTCTTGATTTACGAATCCATATTAAGGCTTTGTACCAACAGTGGCTACAAATTGTCTTTGATTACTTATGACGCTGCTCGCCCGTTAGGGTTTCAGGGCGTGAGTTTGTGTATGTTTTTAATATACTTACTGTAGATTGTCATACTAAAATCAGGGGTAGCATAATCATAGAGGTCGAAGTATGGGGTACGATAGTCAATTATCATTATTACGGCCCCCATGGTGCAGTGGACGCGCCTTGGGCTCACGATCCGGAGATCCCGAGTTCAAACCCTGGTGGGGACATATCACAAATCACTATGTGATCCCTAGTTTGGTTAGGACATTACAGGCTAATCACCTGATTGCCTGATCCGTGCTTCGGAAGGCACGTTATAACGTTGGTCCCGGTTATTACTTACTTATTTAAGTAAGTAGTCATTATATGAGTGTTGTAACGGGCCATTGGCGGCTCGATAGTAATCCACACACCAGGGTTGCTGAGGCTGGTAGTCCACCTCACAACCCACACGATAGTAGAAAAAAAGGCAGTCCATTTGCTGGTCACAAAGTAACCGTCGCTCCAAGGCTTAACGATCGAAGTTTAGCAGTGGAGTTGCGTAGCTTTTTTGCTTTAAAGCCTTCAAAACCCTTATCAAAGTTAACAACAACTATAAACCGATTTATAGTCTGTGGTTAAACCCGTTGATAAATACATAAACGTTATTATTGTACCGATTAGATAAGGCAACGTGAGCATTTGTTTTTGATTGGCTTTTCACCAATTTTCGAATAGGCAATAAAACTATTTCACTTTTCAATTTATTTTTATGTCGATTAATGACTCTTTTGTGGCTTAGTTCATTTGTTTCGTTATACAGTGACGAGTGTTTACGCCGCGGCGTATTGTAATTTACAAATTGGATTGTAAAAGTAACTTGTTGTTGGAATATTAATAAAACAAAACTCTACAATATCTTCATTCACTAGGTAACATAGTTACACTTTGAGTCGTCACTTTTTATATACTTTTTAAATTTATTTTTGTCGGACGTCTCACCCGCCTAAAACTATTGCAGCTTCTTTAGTATAAGCGAGGAATAGTAAAGTTTTTTGTTTGAGTTGGGAAACATAAGTATGCGTTTAGTCGCTTAGTGACGGTTTATCATACAGTGCTTCTAATTTCTTAATCCCGCTCATCAATTATCGCATATCCGAATACAAACGACTGCTATGTATTTACCTAGGGGATTTATTGTCCAGTAGAATTTGAATTCAGAACTAGAGCGTTAAAAATGCCACATAGAAAAAATTCATCTAAAATAGCAAAATTGCTATTCGACATTTGTTGACATTGTGCACTTACTTTTATACGCGCAAATATCAAATTGCTTTTTTAGATGAATTGCTTCGATGTGGCCTTTGTAACCCCTTAAGCACTAAACTAAATGTGCAGTAGTAGGTATAAGTCGTCACCAAACTTTTATAATTTTTGATCATTTGTTGATAATGGCCGTTAATTCACCGAGACACCAAAGCCGCTGGCAACGTCGCCAAATAATTTATATTGAAATGGCTTCGTTGCGAAAGCGTCGCCAAGTGAGTCTAAATTTTAAATGAATTGTTTGGCGACGTGACGCGTGCGTGGCGTTTTTGATATTACGAGCGTGAATTGCGTCTGTGTGAATGACAATTTATTCATAAAAATGTGTTCACCACTATATAATTATTTGTAGTCATCTATCTGATGGGATCTAACATGAACTTACAAAAGTGTAAAAACAAATTTAATGTATCATGGCGGGTAGGTAAGCATATACCTACAAGAATTATTATTGCAGACCAATTTAATTTGACACCGTATAATGAGTAGGTAGGTAAATTTATCTTTTCCCTCTATTTATGTTTAAGTATAAATTATAAAGTATGTTAGTTCGTCACGCTACGCGGCAGAGAACCAAAAAGTGAATTATTTCTACGATTATATTTTTTTTTATTTTCTGTTGACCGCGCCCTCTCTCTAATTAGAATAATTAATTATCTATTATCTAGAGTTATTTCATTATAGTTTGATATTAAATAAACTCGGAACTATTGTAAGTAGACATAAGTAGAAAAATGTCTACGGACACAATATATTTGTGTGCATATAACACGAGAACTGATTCTCTCTGTAGTGTACAGTCGCGCAAGAAAGTAGGTATGAGTCGCGTTTAATTTTGATTTCCCCACACTAGTATAGGTCTTTATAGTAATATGATGTATAAATATGTTACTATAATTAACACGAGGGGGGTTAAAAACGCCACATCGAAGCAATTCATCTAAGAAAGCAATATTGCAATTTATACTTCTATTGGCTACATCGAATCAATTCATCTAATATAGTAATTAGATGAATTGCTTCGATGTGACTATTTTAACCCCCCTGTACGATGAAAAAATATAAACAACACTGTTAGCTCGACCATTATAGATCGATGCGGCGATGCGGCTCATGTTCTTGCGTTGATCTAACAGAAAGCTCGGTGACGCGTGGGTACTTAGTTCATCTTGCGATGGATGTACCTCTGACTACCCCAATTGGGATTATAATTCGTCATCAAACTCGTATTTTTCTAATCACTTACACCTATTTAAAAAAAACCATGTTTATTATTATGTTTGTTTATGTAGCTCAGAGCCGATGCGTGTGCGTCACTGCACTTGTGTTTATAATTGTTATTTTTATGTCGTTTCTATATCGCCAGCCTAATGGAGTCCCGGACTTTTGCAAGGCGTGCGTGGGGCCGAAGCCAACACGTAGAGACCCCTTAAGATAATTTAATCTGAATGTTGTGTGACACCAACCGGTGATTATCCCTCTATGCACTATGGGAGTGCATCCAAAGACAATCCCCGGTTCTTGTAGGACTATTGCTATTGCAGATTATGGGAACAAAGGGAACTGGGCTATTGGGTTGGGGGTTAGTGGACCGGATATTGGGGCTATGGGGTACTATGGCGCCTATTATTATTATTAATGTTCTTGTAGTAAATATCTAGTCTGTGTTTAAAGGAGTTCACTGATGGTGCACTAATTATTGTTTCTGGGAGATTATTCCAAGAGTCCATTACGCGATTTGGCAGGAAATTATGTTTTGGGTTACTAGCGCACAACTTTAACGCATGCCCTCTCAAATTATCGTTTTTGCTGAGTTATCTCCAGCCAAGTAGTTAATACCATCTGCGGCAAAACTACAATAAGTCACGTCAAAAAAATATTGCTGAATTTAAAGATAATTATCCTTTAATTGTTACACATCGTAATGGTCATGTAATATTTTAATGAAAGTCTTTATTGTCATAAATTGTATTCTGCTGCGAATGAATGCCACCAGGCACTGACGCATTTGACTCCAGGACACAGTTTTACTACTTTATTTTTACTTGAGCCAATATTAGTTGATATACTTCCCTTTTACCTCACGAATGTGCGATAGAGGGGGGCGGGCGAGTCACGACCGTCGTCCGTCGTCGCCGCCGAACCGCGAAAAATATGCGTCCGCGCATCTAGCCGCAAACAACAAAAGCAGTGGACGCGAAATCTGCGTTCAAAGAATTTGAGGTTTATTTATTTGTAATATTTCCTTTCGCGTAAGTTATGTATAATAATAATTACCAGTAGGTAGAACTGTTGACTAATATTGTGAGGTCGTAGGTTCAAGTCCAGTACGGACTTAAATAAAATATAGACTACCGAACTAGTTTACGAATTCGTCTTGAATTTCGATTACGTATCATGCGTTCAGTGGATAACATGTTTCTAGTAAAAATAATATTTTAGAAGTATGTTATGTGACATTTTTAAAAACGTAAATTATCCCCATAATATTTGTATTTCTTTTTTAATTATGATAGATTTTGAATTTTAATTAAACAAAAAGAGGGCGTGGGTAACTCCCCCTCACCCCTTTCCCCCGCCACATGGTTAACGACGGTCAAAAAGGACCTGAAATAATTAGACCTGAACGCCAAACTGGCCCAAAACCGACCAACCTATAGAAGTAGGATAAGAAGAGCCGACCCTGTATAAGCAGGACAAGGCTTAGGAAGAGAGAGAGAGAGAGAGAGATAGATTTTTAAAGTTATTTGGCGACTCCACTCGTTTCGTTTTCAAGCGGTTTGAAATTCAGTACTTACTCTATATCTCAATTACGAAACCTCTATCAGCATTGTCTTGCGTCGTGATTTTCCCAAGAGACTCTACTATTGTTTAAAGGAACAATATTTTATTACTAAACTATTTCTTACTGCAAATTTTTAAGTTATAACGAAATCTTGGTAGGTCTTTGCTAATGGTGCGTACAGATTCAGATTGCACAGAAACTTAAAAAAAAACGATGATAAAATTTGTGTCTTGTAATTGGTGCAATGTATCATATTTTGTAACACATTGCCATAGTGTGTAACATTGAGCATGATGTTCTTTTTTTTGACGTCACTTATTTTAGATTTGCCGCAGATGGCATGAACTACTTGGCCGGACAAATGGGACCGGATAAAATAAATAAACGTTCATTGTCATCGTTAGCTTCAATACTGTGTGTGACTATAGGTTATCGTTAAAGATTTGCTGTTCAGCTACTTCATGCAGGCGTGACCTGCGCCTGCGCCTGGGCATCAGAAAAAAGTATTCACGAACCAAAACACACGAGTCGCGAGATATAATCTTCCATATAATATAACACAAGTTACATCTATGCACATAAAATATGCGACATCACAAGGGGATAAAAAGGGAAAAACTGTATCCATTGTCTTCGCTCGTACTAAAGTCCTATCCAATCCAGACCCATTGTATACGACGTTACTGTCGAATAATGTATGCGACCCAGGTAGGTTTTGTATAGAAATAATGTATATTTGTTATACGTTTGTGTTCCTTTTTGAATATTATATGAGACGGGGATACGTAGAACTGGGAGCTATGTGATCAATGCATATATAGTTACAGTTCTAAGTAGGTATATTACGTATAATGTTGTCATGTTGTGTATGTAGGTAGAAACTTCTTCGTCAATTACTTTCACAAGAAGTCACTGTGGTCCTGTACCGAAGGACGTAATATACGATCCCGACGACCCGATTACTTTGGCCATAGAGGCAGCCAATCAGCTCGCGACACCAAACACTTCAGGACCCTAATACCGACCCCGCCGGCGTGGTCAACGATTTCCCTCAATCAGCGCTTATCCATTAATTCTTTCAAATATTTTTCTCTCAGACGACACCCTGAGCCGAAGTTCGCGCCCAACTTCAGTTCAGGCCTGTTGTCTTAAACGTTGTACCGGATGAGAACCTTCAGCGCTCCCCATTTGTCCGGCCAAGTTAATGCCATCTACAGCAAATCTACAATAATACGTCAAAAAAAATGTGGTCCTGTACACCGGCTTGCTTCTCAAACGGGGAGCCATGGTTCGATCCCCGGTATCGAAGTCGCATCAATGAGTAATTTTTCACTAACACAACTCAACCATTATGGGCGGCGATACGGCTTACTACCTATCACGTTGGTCTTGGAAAGCTTGGTGGAGTGTGGATACTTATTTCATCATTATGGATGTACCTCTGACTACCCCAATTGGGTTACAGTCGTGAGCTAATGTTATGTAATAATTCTGATATCCGAAACGAACTAACGAGAGCCTTTTCCGAACCAGGTCCAGTGTCAACGGAGGGTACTCCAGAAAAAAATGGCATCGACCACCGAGGAGACGCAACCGCAGGAGGATTTAAACCTTGTTATTTGAGACACAGAGTCGGACGGCGTCGACACGATGCTGAAGGAACGAGAGAGCTCAGAGGGGTCCCCGTCCTCCCCCGATGAATGTGCGGGGTGCGGGGGGCGGATACAGGACAGGTGAGGTTTTGCGTTGCGAGTTTTGAAATCTATAAAGATGTTTATCTCGGAAGGACCTTGCTTTGCTTGAATAGTTAAGCAACGGTTTTTTTTTATTTTAAATGAACTTTGCGCCTTACGATTTTAATATACGCGATAATGCACACACACACACATGCACACACACACACACACACACACACACACACACACATACACACACACACACACATTACTCCATACCTAGAAGTTTTATTTTTGTTAATTTTATTATATTATGTTATTATAATTTTTATTATGTTTCATTATTGTGTATTTTGATATAAGCAGTTATAATTTTTCATAGTGCTCTGTATTCTGTCCGTGTGTCCATTTTGTAAAACCTGACAGGAAATCGTACTCTGGCCCCTGCGATACAAGCTGAGCTTAGTGCAGGGACCGCCGCATATCTAGAGTAATTGGTCTTATTATAGTTGTCTATATTTTTATTAGGTAATGTAAAATTGTAAGCCTATGTTCAATAAAGATTATTATTATTATTATCAATCTTCTTCTACCGTGTAGGTTGTGAGGTGGATTACCAACCCCATCAAACCTGGTGTCAGGGTTATTAACTCTTCTCTAATATTGTTAGGTAACTCGTCTTCAACTCTTAAGCTGGCTATTCATTCAATGGTCATTTTCTCTCGTGGGTTGTGAGGTCAATAACTACCTAGGGTATCAGGGTTACTACTGAATTACCAAAGAGCCCTGTCACGGCTCACGTGACTACACACTTAAGTAAGTATTCGTAAATAGTAGCCGGGAATGAGTGCTTTACGTATCCTGTGACGCAGCAAGGTTGATCAGCCTTTGTATTGAAGTTTACCTATATTAATGACTGGTACCCTCGAGATGGGAAACGTCGAAGAGGAAGGCAAAACAAAAGATGGGAAGACGACCTCCCAAAAAGCTGGAGAAGAGCGGCCAAAGATCGCCACATTTGGAAAAGCCTAGAGGAGGCCTATGTCCTAGGACAGCCTGACAAGGAGAGTGTTGATATCGTGGATGTCGACTAATTATTAGATTTAAGTTAATAGTAAGAGAAAACATTGTAAGTCAGAGAATAAAGGCTATTTTTATTTATTTATTTTATTATATTAATAAGGATGGTTTTGTATGGTTTATGGCAGCTTCTTTTCCTCAGCTATTCAGGTTATGTGAAGCTGCAGCAGTTCTATGCGGATGAGATTTCGTTATGTAAAAATGACGATTCAAAGTGTAACTATATTACCTACTTCTTCTATTGTGTGGGTTGTGAGGTGTATTACCAACCCCATCAACCCTGGTGTCAGGGTTATTATTGAGCTGCCATAGGCCCCTGACATGACTCATGTAACCGCTACGTACTTACATCTGTAGTAGTAACCGGGACTAACCTGCCTTCCGAAGCACGGATCACCTTACTTTCTAGTCTAGTGATAATGTACACGAACTTTAATAGATCTAAGAAGGGACTTTCCAGGCTACGTTCGCCAAAAATAATATAGATGGCGTTGTCGAGATTTATTGTGATGAGGTGATATATCCGAGGAGCTCGGTGGCGCAGCGGTAAACGCGCTCGGTCTGCGATTGTTGAAGTTAAGCAACTTTCGCAAAGGCCGGTCATAGGATGGGTGACCACAAAAAAAAAAGTTTCATCTCGAGCTCCTCCGTGCTTCGGAAGGCACGTTAAGCCGTCGGTCCTGCATTAGCAGTCGTTTCAAAATTCAAATTCAAATTCAAAATTCAAAAATATCTTTATTCAGTAGGTAACATAGTTACACTTTGAATCGTCAATTTTACATAACGAACGTCTCATCCGCCTAAAACTACTGCAGCTTCTCACAACCTGTATAGCCGGGGAAAAGAAGCTGCAAGAAAAACCTCGGCACAGGGCCCTAGACGTTCTTTAAAAAAATAAAAATAAACATAAAATATTGGTATACAATTGAGTAATTTAGCTGCCTAATATCAGTTCTCAGACAGTTAATCCCATGCATTCATATCTTCTAAATAATCACTAACTCTTACAAACAACCTTGTTTTACACAGACACTACACATTGACATTATCGTACACGCGCCTGTGTGTGTGACGTCTGACACCATACGATTCAAGTCTAAACTATGTTCGAGGGGGGGGTGAGGTAAACCTAGCTCAGCCGCTGGTGGGGAGCGGAGAGTTTCCGTTCGCTTATAGAGTCCCGTCTTTTGTGAGACCTGTGTATGGGGTCGAAGCTAAAGCGAATACGTGGTACTATAGAACCCTATAACAGCTTCAGTTTATGCTCCTGTGTGTTCCGTAGATATTACCTGCTGGCGGTGGATAGGCAGTGGCACGGAGCCTGCTTGCGGTGCTGCGAGTGCCGCCTGCCCCTCGACACGGAGCTGACCTGCTTCTCCCGCGACGGGAATATCTACTGCAAAGAAGATTACTACAGGTTAGTGCTCTTTTTTATTCTTTTATTTAAGGGCTTTTGACAAAGTTTGTTATGCCAGCCCCATCGATCAAGACTGAATAAATCTGTTAAAAAATCATATTTAGATGTGATGCTGTTGTGAATCTTCTTCTTCTATCGTGTGGGTTGTGATGTGACTTACCACACTCAACAACCTGATGTCAGGGTTATTACTGAGCCGCCATAGGCCCCTGACATGACTCATGTAACGACTACATACTTACATCAGTAAGCATGTAGTAACCGGGACCAACGCCTTACCTTGCCTTCCGAAACACGGATCATCTTACTTTTTGGACAATCAGGTAATCTGCCTGAAATGTTCTAATCAAACTAGGGATCACAAAATGATTTTTGTGATTTGTCTCCACCGGGAATCGAACCCGGGACCTCTGTATCATGAGCACATCGCTCAATCACTGGACCACAGAGACCGTCGCTGCTGTGAATGAAAGCATAAATCAAATATGTTTCTCTGCTCGTAGGCTCTGATAAAAAGGCCTCTAAGATACTTATTTCACTATGACTCCTAACTTTTAGTTGTTTAAACAACCCTGATACCAGAGTTGGTCAGGTCGACCATTAGCATCATGACCTTCATAGGTCAGGCCTAGGTAGGTAGGTTCTAGATAGAACGGTAGCACTCGTCTGAGCTACGGTCACCCCTGATGAACTTCATGTGAAAAACACCATGAAACCGCACCACTGTGGTGTCGTTTTTTTTTTTAGGTAACCACACCACGATAATGAAGTTTATTTATTGATATTAGATTGTCAACTACTGCCATATACTTACTACTTATTCCTTGCACATAAAATATTTTTGAAATAGTTTTGCGTTTGACACGTGATTTGTTTTTATACACGTTAGACATCACTAGCCGGCAGTGGTGTGGTTACATAACATAAACAGCCTATACACGTCCCACTGCTGGGCACAGGCCTCCCCTTAATCAACCGGAGGGGGTATGGCGCATACTCCACCACGCTGATCCACTGCGGGTTGGTGGAGGTATTTGGGCTAGAAACCCGAGACCAACGACTTAGCGTGCCTTCGGAATCATCTTACATTTTTGAACAATCAGATGATTCAAGCCTGCAATGTCCTTACCAAGCAAAGGACAGTTTCACAAAGTGATTTCGACAATGTCCCCATCGGGAATCGAACCCGGACCTCCAGATTGCGAGCCCAACGCTCCAATCACTAGACCACGGTGGCTGCTGCAGTGGTGTGGTAACCTAAAAAAAATGTACTCGACACCACAGTGATGCGGTATCGTGGTGTCGCTGGCAATACATGATGAACGTCCACCTATATACGTCCCACTGCTGGGCACAGACCTCCCCTTATTCAACCGTACTGCAAGTTGGCTGGTTGGCAAGAGCGTATCATTAGTACGGACTCCCAATGTAAATAGGCAAACGAAAGTCTCATAAAAGTAATCTCTTTAACAATCTAACAATATACTTACATACAATTACAACTTGTTTAAATTAAATACCGTTTTATGGCCAAACGTATTGAGAATATCTAATTTCATTTTATTTTTTTCCTTCATTTCCCAGAAAAGGTCCGTTTGGTCCCCACTGACCTTAATCCCATTCATGAATTAAAAACAGTTAAATAATTTTGTATTTCATAGTTTCATTCAAGGTAATTAAACAAAAAAGCCCACGCAAATGTCCGTTGTATATTTAAAATGCTTGTATTTTTATTAAATAATTATTTACTCCTGAGGTGAAATGTAATATGTTTAAAATTATACATTTTCCGTTCATAATGAAGCAGGGAAATAATTATACAGGCTTACATTTTAAATGAAACGTGTCAAATACTGTCACACTTCTCGTACGGTTTCATGACGTACTTATAAGTGAAGCCATATTTAGTAAGAACTTAGATTCTGTACATGATCATGCACAGAGCTCATAGTAAGCTCAGAGAAACAATAATTGTACCTAATAATCATTCAAGAAAGAAATTTCAATCTCAAAAGAAAGATGCCCCAAAATGTATGGTGCAGTTCGTCGTGAGGCACACTGAAGACTTCCTAGATGTCGTTTGAAGAAATAAAAATCTAACTTATCATAACATAGCATCATGCCTGTATTCCCAGAGTAGGCAGAAGTATATTATGTACTTAATACTATATTATTCACCATTCGTCACCAGTTATTCTTCTTCTTCTATCGTGTGGGTTGTGAGGTGGAGTACCAACCTCATCAACCCTGGTGTCAGGGTTACTTACTATCGAGCCGCCAAAGACCCCTGACATGGCTCATGTAACGATTACATACTTGCATCAGTAAGTAGTAACCGGGACCAACGGGTTAACGTGCCTTCCGAAGCACGGATCATCTTACTTTCGGACGAACTGGTGATCAGCCACAAAGTAATTGTTGTGATATGTCCCCACCGGGAATCGAACCCGGGACCTCCGGATCGTGAATCCAGCGCTCAACCACTGGACCACGGAGGTCGTTATGGCTATCCTTAAGTCCCATGTAATAGGGGACGAGCAAGGTGAGCCTTTAACCGGGCACTCACTTTGAGACCACCCGACATCAATTTATCTATGATCCAATCATAAATACAAACACATAAAGTCGAAATCTGTAAAAAAAACTCATCTAATGTAGTGGAAAAAAACTTACCTCAAAATGTTCAATTCCTTTATAACTGAGACACTGAAATGATGGCCACGATGCACTTGCTTCTGAGACTGACCAGCCATCTCCCTAGCGTTATCCAGTTTTTCCAACTGGTACAGTTTTACAGACTGCCTGTCTGACCAAAACAAAAAAAAAAAAAACAAAAGAATAAGTATTCCAATATACGTTAGGCCCAATATCGACTCATACATCACTATGCTAAAGAAAGTCACAACACTGGCTCCTGTACTACTGAAATTTATAATCGTAGACTTTTTGACGACTCTAAAACTGAGTGTAAAAAGAGATAGATGTATTTTCAGAACTGTAACATTAGTTACAAAATCGTATGTTTTCCCAGAATCCACAGCTTAGCGCAATAAATCCAAAAAGTTCACGGGCGCCATTTTTATTTTTTTCGGAATTTTCAGTACAACTTGTTTCACTGCTACTTTACCTATAGGAAAAAAAATGCCAGCGAAGTGAAACTCTGCCGTTGCGAAGGTGTGTGTTTGCGCGCGAATTTTCATGATTTACCATTTCTCTTAATTGTTTATGTACCCTCTTTCGGGTTTAACGAAGCGTCTGTACAATATTGTATTGTAATTTGTTGTTATTTAATATTTACTATTCGTTTCCTGACTTATTTTATTTGAGTTTAACATTGTACAAATCCAAATTAAGTCTTTCATAGCTTGCGCTAACTGTTAAATATTAGTTGATAATTGTAGGATATTTCAATCGAAACCATATAAGTAGGTAGCAATGCACTAAATGCTTCCATGATTAAAATACAGTTTATACTTAATTACTTTATCAACCACATTTTTCAATAGTTATTTCTTACTAAGTTCATTAATTTAGGCGTGCGTGTGTCAGGACCCAAGCAAATAGAATTTCAGTCTCTGTTTAACCCGATGGGAAATAAGCGTGAGTTTATGTACGTAGGTATGTAAGTTTATTGACTTGAAGCGGTGTTGTTGTAATTGATGTATCTGACGGGAACTGATTGTTGTTGTTGTTTAAATTCGCCTTATATAAGGCAGGCACAGATCTAAGGACCATACAGCCTTGACTTTAGTAATTTTTTCTACTCCTCTACTTTAATCTGGCATTTAAATACCCAAAAAGTCTATTATAAGTACATACATAATTAAACTCTTTGAAAAAGTGTACGCTCTATGGCCTATAAAAGCATTGTTTACAAAGTGTAACTGTACTATAATGTCGCCAAAAAAGCATTGTTGATGTTTTTTTTTTTGACCTGGAAACTGGAACCTTTACTTTGTTTGGTGCCATAGATATACTATAAAAAAAAAGTATACATTTGCCGCCATTTTCCCGCGCGTTGGAAAATAAATTGGAAAATTTTTGTGTTTCGTTTAAAATTACGTCGTCGTAGAAAAAGTATTGTATGCAACGTTGTATAACTAGGTCAAAAAATGCTCGTGGCGTCTCTTATTGCGATGTTCGCCAAGGCTCACATCGCAACTCACGCCACTCGCATTTTTTGACCCTTCTTATACAACTGTTGCATAAAATACTATAATATTCGAAAATCACGATCAAAATAGTCCTAAGCCTTGTCTTCAATTTACTTTGTCGATGTGGATGTTATGTAATTTTTTTTCTTTTGCCCATTTAAGGGCCAGGCTAAGATCATAAGACCATGCTGCCTAGTCTTCAGTACAATCTTATGTCACTTGTATGACATTGTCAGGAGGGAGTTGGTGTGCACCATCGACATTTTCTTTTTGGTTTGCCCCGAGAAGGAGCAGGCAAAGGAACACAGCCATACAGCCTGGTCAAATTAATTTTTTCTTCGTGTATCATTTCTTGAATTTGTTTTCTTTGTAAATCAAGTAAATTGTTTTCGAAGGCCGGAACCATTTCTTTTGTTTAATTATTTGTCTTCATCCATTTATTATTTAGTCAAATATCAGGAATAAGAGTCTTAAATCGGAAATAGAACAAAATTAAATTTACGTAGTAATGCGGCCTCAGTTCCTATTATGGCCACGTGCCAAAATACCCTTGCAATAGGCTAGTTTCCAACTAGTCAAATCAGTTACTTTTTACTAAATATCAAACCACCAATTACTGTGGAATTTGTGTGAAAAAGCAACCTGTGACATAGAAAAACGTGATAAAATGTCGCACTTACTGTTACATTGTTCTTTATAAAAATTCACAAGTAAGATAAAAAATGAAAACGTTTTGTGTATTTAACATAAAAAAAAAACATAAACAGCCTATATACGTCCCACTGCTGGGTACAGGCCTCCCCTCAATCTACCGGAGGGGGTATGGAGCATACTCCACCACGCTGCTCCAATGCGGGTTGGTGAAGGTGTTTTTACGGCTAATAGCCGGGACCAACGGCTTAACGTGCCCTCCGAAGCACGGAATCATCTTACTTTTTCGGACAATCAGGTGATTCAAGCCTGAAAAGTCCTTACCAAACAAAGGACAGTCTCACAAAGTGATTTCGACAATGTCCCCATCGGGAATCGAACCCGGACCTCCAGATCGTGAGCCTAACGCTCTAACCACTAGACCACGGAGGCTGTCTTTATTTAGTAATCGGAATTTCATAATTTATCTCTGACCTAAAAAACTAACCCAATTATCGCTCTATATAAAAAGAAAGCTTTTTACGTCTTCTTCTTCCTTCTGTTCTCTTGGGTTATAATACCACAGATCGACATCATCAACCCTGGTCTCAGGGTTATTATTGGGCCGTCTCCCTGACCCCCGGACCCCTGACAAGGCTAACATAACGACTACTTGAAATCGGGACCAATTCAATAACGTGGCCTCCGAAGCACAGATCATCTTATTTTCGGGTGATCAGCCTGCAATATTCTGATTAATTTAGGGGGATCACAATATGATTTTTATGATGATTTTATAATTATGATTCCGAATACTTATCTTACCATTTTTTACAAAAAAAGAATCCATTCTCAAATTCATTCCATCCTGAACTAAAGGAACCCTTCGAAAAGTCAATTAAAAAGTAGTGACAGGTAGCCCATGTGTGGTGTTGTCGCAATTACGGTGAGTCCAGCACGTTGGTCCGTCAGTGTGTCAGGCGCACCCGCCCGCTCTCACACCTGTCAAGAGCCGCCCAGGGCCGTATTTGGGTGACTCTCATCTGCCTCTATCATTGATATACAACTACCGCTCATCATCGCTCAAAAAGTGAGTCGCAAAGTTACTGCTAATAAAGCGACGTTGACGCTACTTTACCTCAGTGCGCGAATAGACGCCGAACTGGCAACACGGGGAAGTGCGTGGTAAAAACTGCCAAGAATAAAAGCTCAACGCAAAAAAAGAAGGATGGAACATCATATTTCTAATAAGTAATGACATTTAGTAATGACAAAACTCACCAAAATTATTATTCTAGTTTAAAATACTTACACTAAAAACAAGTACACTCGGTCAATCCGAGTCGCAGTATAACCCGACAGCGTTTTGAAGCACCACGCGCTAATACAGGGTGTTAGTGACATCTCCACTTTTACAATGAAACGCTTATCAGCATACAATATTTTTTTTATAATTCTATAACAACCAAAATTACATCCACGTATTTTTCGTATCCTCTATCCAAAACAAAAAACAATCTCCCGTCGAACAATACATCCTTTTTCTTTTCCAAGTTATTTTTTTTTAAACCTGCCAGTGTTTAGAACTTTTCTACAATATTTTACTTATTTAGAGTTGACCTTAAATAATTAAAGCACATAATAACGGGTTCTTACCGCGTTTAAATGGGGATATGAGACTCCCGATATTT
This sequence comes from Pectinophora gossypiella, assembly GCF_024362695.1. NCBI lineage: Eukaryota > Metazoa > Arthropoda > Insecta > Lepidoptera > Gelechiidae > Pectinophora > Pectinophora gossypiella. The sequence goes on from NC_065433.1 coordinate 1,087,474, forward strand.
CGACACTGTTGCAAGTGCCATGATCACGGGATGACTGATGAGATTGGAGTGTTATTATGTGCTTTAATTACTCGTATGATAATAACCGCGTAAACTTAAAACAATGTTGACCTTAAATGATGATTACCTTGCGCCGGCCCTGCTTAACTCCTGACAAGACAACATGTACCTGTCAAATGTCTTATCCTCCTTACGGGTACAATACAAACACAATTTTGTTGAAGTTTTTGTAAAACTTTTTCACTTCTATGGTCTCGGCAAGTAGGGAAAGCGTCTTTAATTTTTTTAGGTATTTTATTTTGTTTTAGAACTGTTTTGCTTCAGTTATATAACGCTAAGTTAAAATTAGTATATATAAGTTTGATCATTCTGGTGTGAAAAGCAGAGCTAACCATACAGTGTTACTTTGACTTAGAAAGCACCGTAGAAAAATATTATATTTCCGATAATATAATTGATGGTTCGATAATAATGTGGCAAATTATACCAATACAGAAAGCAAACAATTATACCTTATGGTGCAATGTCAGCGATTCAAGGGGTGACCGCGTCAAGTACCTAATGTCTAGTTCACCCTTGTCATGGTTCCATACATCAATATTTTGCTTCCCCACACATTTTTTTTTAATTTAATGGCCTGATTGCACGTCCTTTGAGCGAAGTTTTTGTTTCGTCTAGGGCCCTGTGCCGAGGTTTTTCTTGCGGCTTCTTTTCCCCGGTTATACAGGTTGTGAGAAGCTGCAGTAGTTTTAGGCGGATGAGACGTTTGTTACCTATGTAAAAATTGACGATTCAAAGTGGAACTATGTTACCTACTGAATAAAGATATTTTTGAATTTGAATTTGAAAGAGAAGCAGCCAGTTGGAAAAAGGCAGTTTTGATTATAAATAAGATTTTCTAATGTTTGTTTACTCAAACTGAACTGTCAAAATTTAAGAACACTCAAAAGTAGCGACACCTACCTGTGTTAATGGGAGAAATAGGCAGATGTAATCCTAATTACGTACCTAATGCTTTGAAGTCCATCGGAAACATTGAAAAAATGTAAAATAAGTACATATTTTTTCAAATGACTTTTATTAACGTATAAATTTTAAGCATTGATTCAAGTCAGGTAATCGGCTTAAAAAGGTTATGTAAGCACGTAATTATTTTACTTTTTATCTGTTCTTTACAATTGTTTACGTCTGTTTTTAAATTTCAAAGTTGATTATTTACATCGCTATGGCTAAGTGGAAGTTTTTGCATTTATTTTCCTTTTAAATAGTTTTCTTCAACTTCGTTTCTTTCTTTTATCTTTTAAACTTTACTGGCGAAACTTACGAAGTCAGGTTGAAATACCTACAAATTATAATAATATTTTTATGTGATAGGTACCTGTAATTGACAACATTTCAAATTTTTAAGCCGTGGTTTTTTTGTGCTATTTCGAAAGTACTTGTTTAAATAGAAGACACGTATTTTTTCTTTTCAAGATTTTTCCACTAGAAGTTACAAAAAATATTTTTTGAAAATTGGATTCTGCCATTGATAGAATGAAGGCAGTATACTGTAATGTACCTTTGCATGCGTATTTAAAACAAGTCGCAAACAAAGTGTCATGTTATGTATGACATTTACTTTTTTTATAATTTTTATGTAAAGGTCTGAACTTATTATGCCTTCCTCTTCTGACCTCGTGGATTTTTCAATATATTTCTATTATTACTGAATTAAAAAATCTGAAAAAATGTGTTTTGTGTAAATCATAGAAATATCTCGAAATGGTTTTCGATTTAAGGCACCTTAGTAAAAATGAAATGTTGTCAATTGTAATTCATACCTAAATTCACGCCGATCTTTCACCGGGGTAAGCAGAGACTAAGGAATTCCATGTGCATCGATCCTAAGAAGATTTTTTTTTTATTTAAGAGTATCAATCTAGTTTGGGGCGGCCCTAATTAAACCGTTAATATCACATTACTACTTTTCCTTTTTACAGATTTAATACGCGCATGAACTCAAGTATTTATAAAAAGTTATATGTTCATTATTCTAAGCTGTGTTTTCTGTTTACAACTTAAAAATAAACATTAAAGTAACAGTCATCACCGAAAGAGCCAACTGGCTCTACATCTCCCTCTCTATTGTTCTAGATTGTTCTGCGTGAAACGATGCGCGCGATGCGGGAACGGGATAACTGCTAACGAACTGGTCATGCGTGCGAGGGAGATGGTATATCACCTGACTTGCTTCACTTGCGTCGCGTGCGGCACTCTGCTGTCGAAAGGAGATGTGTTTGGAATGAGAGATGGGCTAGTCTACTGTCGGCCACACTACGACAGCGCGTGCTTGGATGAATACTGCGACGAAGACGTCAACAGCGGTTATAGGTAAGACTTTGACAAGTATCAACAAGGTTAGGTCCACTAGGACCTTGTGTCACTTGAATGATATTGGCAGGAGAGCGCTGATGGGCACTATCTCCACACCGTCACCATTTTGTAAAATCACATTCGGATGTGACTTGTGGTTATAAAATCTCGTAATAGACACGCTAGTTTTAATCCAGGTAAAAGATGTGGTTTTAATTTTACCCGTAATTAATAAATTGAATAAAACCGAAGTGTTTTTAAAGAAAATCACATCATATTGTGATTTATTGAAAATGTGCTTACGTGATTATTACTATAGATACTTTCTTTATTTATAACAACTGTCAAATATGAAGTGTCAGTCCCGATTACAGCCACGTGCCAAAACACCTTTGTCGCGGTTGCTGAAGAAACCTAGCTAAAACTGTTTCATCATTATCAGCCGTACGACGCCCACTGCTGGGTATAGGCCTAAAACTTTTTAATTAAAAAAAACGTTTTATTTTTGTACTTCATACCTTTTTAATAGTACTTCCCGTTAGAGGTAAAAATTTATTAGTACAAAGTACCCTTGAAGAGAAACGACATTGCTCAACTTCGGTCTAAATGCTGCCCAGGAATGGGAGTAGGCACGTGTGTAAACCCCGCCTAGGTGGTCGACGATTTCCCTCAATCAGCGCTTATCGCTATCGACCCACTAGGGTCGATTCATTCTTTCAAATATTTTTCCTCTCAGACGACGCTCTGAGCCGAGGTTCGCGCCCAACTGGGCACCCTCAGGACTGTTGTCTTAAACGTTGTACCGGGTGAGAGCCTTCAGCGCTCCCCATTTGTCCGGCCAAGTAGTTAATGCCATCTGCGGCAGATCTACAATAAATCATGTCAAAAAAAGGTACGTGTGTTTGGTTTCTGACACACTGTATTAGTGCCAGGAACCAAACAAACGCATTTTCTTTCCCGGGCAACTTGGACCATCTCTAATACTAAGTTCGCAATGTCCTTTCTACACAGACATTACTATGACATACATAACGACTATATCCCAATTGGCGTAGGCAGAGATAGATCCATTGCAAATTGAACTAAGTACCCACACCTTACCGAGTGAGCCGTATCGCCGTCTGTAATGGTCGAGCCAACTGTGTTAGTGAAAACTGCACTTTAGATAAATTAATAACTCATTGGATCAATTTCGGTACCGGGGTTCAAAGCGGCGCTCCCGAAACTGATGGTAATAGTACAATAACAGATATTAATATATTATCTATGTTTATATGTACAACTTCCTCTATTTGCCTCCACAACCTTATTAGGGAATTCCTAGCATTCTACTTACAAGGCTTCAGCTTATTAAAATAACAATGTGTTCTGGAACATTCCACAGACAGACGATTTATAGAGGATATTATATTAACTAGAGCGCGAAGAATTTGTTGATTCCTGTATCCCGTTCACTTAGATCAGAAATCAAATTAACGAAACAGGAATCGACCTTAGCTGTTCTGTGATAGATTTATAATTCCATATAAAAGTAACAATTCTGACAGCGTGTCGATTCGGAAGAATCTACGTGCTTTAGGCACGGACAGATCTAACAAAAAAAAACATAAACATTAACAGCCTATATTATACGTCCCACTGCTGGGCACAGGCCTTCCCTCAATCAACCAGAGGGGGTATGGAGCATACTCCACCACACTGCTCCAATGCGGGTTGGTGGAGGTGTATTTACGGCTAATAGCCAGGATCAACGGCTTAACGTGCCCTCCGAAGCACGGAATCATCTTACTTTTTCGGTCAATCAGGACTGATTCAAGCCTGAAAAGTCCTTACCAAACAAAGGATAGTCTGACAAAGTGATTTCGCCTACGTCAACAAAAAAAAAAACAATTTAAATATTTGAATCCTATATTTCAAATAGGTTTGTTTGTTTATTAAATTATTGTTTACATAACATAATTATTGTTTAACTAATCGTCGAATTGATATAGGGTCTGAAATAGTCAGAATGATATTATCCGTGCGAATCAACTAGACATCTAGGGGATATGCAACCCACTTGACAGGGAAATGTTTGTTATTTGCGCGGCTTATAGATACCTTGTATTTGAACCGGGTATAGAATATCGGGATATTCCTATGTATAAGGTAGATATAACCCACCCTCTCAACCGTCCCCTAAAGGGGGTGCCTCTTGCGCTGGAGATGTATTATAGCTAGCTACATAATATCTATACGAAACATTTGGTTGTATTTAAAGGCGCACGTGTAATTGTGCTGGTTACAATGCACACCATAAGTCTATATTTTATACCTGTCACTTTCTTATCCACCGAATAAGAAAGGGACGCGTAATCGACAGACGTAACATTTATGGAACAAACGTCAATTTTAGGCAGACATTTAAAAAACCCTCCCAAAAATTTTATATTGGGAATTGAGTAGTCAGCACATGTCGAACTGGTTGCTTACCAGCGAGAAGCCTATTTCATTCCTCCGCGTTATTTATTCATTCACTCATCCGTTTTAAAATTAACAGTCAAATTATCCGTCCCTACTCGGCGGATAAGAAAATGACGGGTACTTATAACTTAAAATTTAGAGTGCATGTAGGAATCGAGGACAATATGGTTACATTATTTATTACCTAAATTAGTTACTGTCTCTTTGGACAATGAGCTATATCCCCCTGTCGTAATATTCATAGTACTTGTCTAAGGAAAAATAATCTCATATTTTGAATTTTCACTAACCACTAAAATTACTTTGATGTAATATAATTCGGTAAAATGCGGGTTTTTAGTTCGTCAGATGATGCTATACCTCTGATCGATTGTAAATACAGTCGTAAAATAATATTTATTTTAATGATGCCCAGGTGCCAAGACATGAACAGTGAGGGAGATTCGCCATTGCAGTACTACGCTGGAGGGCCGAGCCCTAAGGGAAGACCACGCAAGAGAAAGGTGGCGCAAGGCTCCCCTGAAGACATGCAAGTCCAAACCATGAGGATGGCCAGCACAGCCCTAGGTAAGTAAACAAAAACTCATTATTTTCACTCAATAAATAACATAAGCCTAAGCGAAAGTAACAGCGAACGAAATAATTATTATTGGGCGAATTTTATAAATAATCTTCCTGTAATTAAAAATCTTTTTCCCTTAATTATTTTCCACTCGAAAAGCGCTTTGTAGGAAAAGACCCTCTTTTCCTCAACGAAAGTTAGCGATAATATGACGGACGAAGTTTCGCCGGTCGATGCAACGGAGAGTAATGAAATACGTAACATTTCTGCCGCCGAGCCGGCTGTGTAAACTCAAACTATTCCGTACAAGCCTCGTTTGTGACAATATACATATTTCATCGAACTAGAGCAAACGGCGGCGAACCTTAGCAGACACCTCAGAAGGGAAAGCGGGTGCCTTCCCGGCCCAGATGTCAATTCATCCCGCGCGTAATCACTGCTAATGAATAGGCGACGAGCTACCAAATCTGCTTGCGTCCCTTTCGCGCGCACCGTGGCCTCGAAAGTGAGAGTGAGTCGGAGATGGTTTTGTCTGCCGGGCCGCCAGGGAAGGGTCGTCCGTCTGGATTATTCTTTATAGCGTCGAAATGCGAGGTAGTCATTGAGGTGAATTCAGGTTCTGTGACTCTCAACCCGATTAATCATGGATTCTGAATGGCCTGGTCACTTCATTAGGCTACAACCGCAGTGTCATATCAAATCAATGGTGTTGTGTACATTGTTTAAAATTATATTGTGTAAAGTTTCGTACCAAATAGCTGTACTTTATCGTCAATGGTGACGTGCAGTAATTTGTTAAATATATCGGAACTTTTTAATCAGTAGATTATTAGATACTTGCTAGTTCTAAATACAAAAACTTACAGATGTTCGTGTTAGTCGCATTTGATAATAGATCAAAATCAAATCAAATCAAATCAAATATACTTTATTGCACACAATATGCAAAACAAATTAACACAGATGATGATAGATACAGTACAATCTGGCGTCCTTATTGCTAAGCAGCAATTTCTTCCAGGCAACCAGTGGATAGGAAACATTATTACAATTTGGTGCGGGACAGTGCAACATGTAGTATAAAATAATAAATACTAATAGATAGGTACATATTTTAGATAAAGAAATCGATAACCATATGAAATCAGTTTGAAACGATTTAGGTGTTTTAGTTTCGGCTTTCAAAGTCAGAGCTTTCGGTATTTAACCGGAAGACTTTGGGTACAAATTTCTGGCACATGTCCTAAGCTCACGACTATATCCCAATTGGGGTAGTCAGAGGCACGTCCATCGCAATATGAACTAAGAGAGGTCTTCAAGTTCATCTTGCGATTGATGTACCTTTGAGACGATCATCTTCCGAGCTTCTGTTAGACCAGTGTGATATGTGGTGAGCCGTATCGCCGTCTATAATGGTCGAACTAACTTAATAAGTCATTGGTGCAAAAAAAAACATCTACATAATTATTAAAATAAAAAATTCACGTCTGTTGCCCCTATTCCTTTTTCAAACTCATCACAATATGCTCTTAATATATCAAGTACCAAAGCCAAGCTTTCTCATGCATAAAAAAAAAACTTGTCACTGCATTTTCCCGCCAAGTTGTTGGCACAACAGCGCCACTTGACAAGCGCGCGTGACGGCCATAACGCGAACTAACTCTCTTGACTCCGTTACGTGCCTTATCGAGATGTAATGTATCGATTCAAATCCTCGTGCGTTTAATACGAAAAACAACAGTAAGGCTACGTTCACATGGCGACTATTCGATTCGAATTTTTCCATATGTCGTACGGGCGCGTGGCAATTGGATCGTGTATTAGGTGCAAAATGAATTATAAAGACAGATCTAAAATTAACGAAAAACATATTCTTTTTTATATTTAAGTAACTTATGAATTTTAATCAAGAAAAACGTAATAATAAGTCCGAAATTTTATCACGTTTTTCTATGACGTCACAGTACGCTTTTTCATACAAATTCCATAGCGATTTCGTGTACGTTTAATAAAAAGTAACTGATTTGACTTGTTGGAAACTAGCTTTTATGTCTCGAACACGGAATATCTCGGTAAAAGCTCATTTAGCATCACGCCTGTATCCCCGAAGGGGTAGGCAGAGGTCTATAGTGTGTACACCCAAACCTCGCACGCCAGGTTTAAATTCCATATAATAAAAAATTCAAACCTTCAAAGTGTAATGAGTTTTTAAGAGCCCGAACCGAAATTCCCCGTGACATTATGATAAATTGTAAATTTAAAAGTACGTTTTTATATTGCCACTGCTAAATTCGATTACAACTCGTATGCGATATCGCGAGGTTCTCTTAACAAAAATCACATATCAGAATGACAACGTAATTTTTCAAAAACTGTGCTTGGTTTTTACTGAAAGGCGTCGCTTTGCAGCTGTGTCACACTGCTGGACAACCCCCCCCCCCCATCCCCCCTATTTCCACCCTTCTCTGTAGATTGTGCATGGGTCACCTCTTTAACACTTCCTTGAGCTTAAGTTTATATTTATGTTGATTCCACATTAATTATTTCAACTGACTTGATGCCACCGGAGTGTTAATTTATTTATTTAATTAGAAAACTATTTCCTGACCCAAAACTAAAACCGTCATGAGTAACGAACCTTGCGACAACACTATATTATAAGATAATTTACTGTAATTTGCTTTATTGTATATCTAAATTATTTTGTTATTTTAGTTTTAATTATTTTCAGTTTAATTAAAACACATAATAACGGGTTCATACCGCGTTTAAATGGGGTTATCGACCATGTGGAATCCAGTAGTAGGTGTTGTAAAAAGCTTGAAACGGCCTAATGTTGTGAAAAAACGTGAGGACACAGTGAGTGCGGTTTGTCGTAGTGAGTTTGGTGCGAGTTCAGATGGTTCCGAACATTCCGATATCAAAAACATAAACAAGCGGCAAAGAAAGAGGGTAGACAGATATGTCTGCCCGTAGAAAATTATGGATCTACCTACTCCACTCCAATCTCATCAGTCATCCCGTGATCATGGCACTTGCAACAGTGTCGAAATATCGGGAGTCTCATATCCCCATTTAAACGCGGCAAGAACCCGTTATTATATTGTAATTATGATAATAACCGCGTAAACTTAAAACAATGTATTTTCATTTTATTAATTGTGTTGCCAGAATCTGGAAATAGAAAAAATTGTGTCTAAATCGACTGATAAAAATACTCGATTTGTAATCCTGAAAGATTACTTTACTTATTTTACTTACCACATAAATATTAAGTACGTATATACGTTACGCTCGTAGTCCCTATCGGGGAGGGCAGAGAGCTTTGCCTAACTTTCAGCCATTTTAGATTCGAAGTCTTGATGAATAATATTAATGGAATTTTCTACCCGCGTATTTGTTCTCCGTAAAATTGCAGTCAGGGACTATTTAATGCTTTTTTTTTGGTGTTTTATTTTATATATGGCGCAGATGGCATTAACTACTTGGCCGGACAAATGGGGAGCGCTGAGGGCTCTCATCGTATTTACTAAATACCATTACTAGACCATAGATTCTCTTCTTCTTCTATCGTGTGGGGAGTACCAACCTCATCAACCCTGGTGTCAGGGTTACTATTGAGCCGCCAAAGTCCCCTCAGGCTCATGTAACGACTACTTGCTTACATCAGTAAGTAGTAACCGGGACCAACGGCTTAACGTGCCGTCCGAAACATTGAACAATCAGGTGATCAGCCTGTAATGTCCTAACCAAACTAGGGATCACAAAGTGATTTTTATGATATGTTCCCATTGGGATTCGAACCCGGGACCTCCGGATCGTGAGCCTAACGCTCAACCAATGGACCACGGAGGCCGGAGGGATAGCATAGATTAATAACTGATAACTCGACAACATCATCATACATAAACAGCCTATACATGACACTCTTGGCCGGACAAATGGGGAGCGCTGAATGCTCTCACCAAACGGTTCGTCACTGTTGTTATGAATCTAATAATTCAGTATTGAATTGGCGACAATTACTGCTGTTTAAATTTGTTTTTTTTTTAACAGCCTCCGTGGTCTAGTGGTTAGAGCGTTAGGCTCACGATCTGGAGGTCCGGGTCGGATTCCCGATGGAGGCGTTGTCGAAATCACTTTGTGAGACTGTCCTTTGTTTGGTAAGGACTTTTCAGGCTTGAATCACCTGATTGTCCGAAAAAGTAAGATGATTCCGTGCTTCGGAGGGCACGTTAAGCCGTTGGTCCCGGCCATTAGCCGTAAGAACACCTCCACCAACCCGCAGTGGAGCAGCGTGGTGGAGTATGCTCCATACCCCCTCCGGCTGATTGAGGGGAGGCCTGTGCCCAGCAGTGGGACGTATATAGGCAGTTTATGTAAATTTGTTTTCTGGTGTTCTCATTCTTCTGCCTACCCCAATAGGCATTACATGCACAAGTCTCGCGTGACCGTATGTATTTGACCCCATTTCTTTTTCTTAATAGACAGGTGATGTGCTTTTGTTCGCAGATAAACGATCAATTTTTTTTTAACTACTTTTTTGTCTGTGGTCAGAATTTAAGTGATTACCATTGTTTATAGTGGATAGTATTTTGTTTTTATTATCTTGGGGTGAGGTGAGTTTAGTCCCGTTTATTGTTTTTTTTTACACATTAGTTTTTAATTAGCTGTCTAAATGGGGGAGGTTTTTTAAATTGTATTAGTGTCAATGTAATGATAAACTGAATCGGAATCTATTGTCGTTATAGACATTGGCAGCATTTCTTTAATACGTTAAAGAATAATGAAGAATGATTGAATGGTGGACGTAAAGATGCTAGATGAATTTAGTAGGGACTACACATCGGGAAGTTTTAACCGACTTCTAAAATCTGTGTAATAAAAGGTATCTAAATCTTAAAGTAGGTTTCTGCTCACATCCCCCCCTGTAAACCCCGAATAAACCCTACTCCCCCCCCTGTGCCCCCAATCAACCCCCCCCCCCCCTGTGTGACCCTGTGAAAAAACGGGAGTTATTAGTTATTTTTTGTCTTTCTTTTCCAAGTAAGGACAAAAATAAATGAGTACATATCGTCATATTATACGTAGTGAAAACTACGCAAGCGCCTTTTTGAAAACTTGCATTCTGTTGTGAATTACAATTCAGTAAAAAATAGTCCATATGTAGATATATCATAAACCTCTAAGCATATAAAAAGCCCTTGATAGCCCAGTTCGAAGAACGAGTGACTAACATCGTAATGTCATAGGTTCGAATCTCCGCTCGATGTCTAAACCACTGAATTCGACTTTCTGACTTTAATTTATGTTTGGATCAAAGGTAAATTGATATCACGTGGTTTCCAGAATTTGTGCCGGGTTAATGGCAATAGGCTGCCCCCCTAGTACATGTTAATTAAACGTAGATGTCTGAGTGGGTGTATATACTATACGTTGCGCACCCTGTCAGGGATCCAGGCGTGATAATATGTTTAAAGACTTCGCGGAAGGACTCATGGGTGGAAAACTAGTAGGTAGCATAACATAATTGGGGTAGTCAGAGTAAGTACCCACACCCCACCGAGCTTTCTGTTAGACCACCGTGATATTTGGTGAGCCGTATCGCCGTCTAATGGTCGAGGTCGAGGTAATTAGTAAAATTAATAACTCATTGGTGTAAGTTCGTTATTTACGGGGTTCGAACTGGTGCTCTACATTTGAGAAGCAAGCCGATGAGCCACTGAACCACTGGACCAGTGACCAGTAGGTAGGTAGGTATAAAATACAAAACTAAAAATTTTAAAAAACTACCGACCAGAATAAAAATTACGCTAACAACAGACCAGCTCAGTGGCTCCAGGAGACATTAGTGTTTCAAATATCCGATCCCACATAATATGCTTGCAAGCAAACTGAGCGTGTAGGTAACATTCCTATCACACCTAACAAACGACCTGATGACCTTGATGACCTGAACCGATTTTCACCAAACATAGTTAAGAACACTCTCCACTAATATACCTTTCAAACAAAAAAAGCCGTATTAAAATCGGATCATCCGTTTAGTAGCTACGATGCCACAGACTGACACAGAAACGTCAAACTTATAACACCCCGTCGTTTTTGCGTCGGGGGTTAAAAATAAATAATGTTGTTACTTCTGCCAAACACTAAAGCACTTTAAACCTGTTTTACGATGGTTTTAAATAAAATCATTGTTGATTGATCTTTCTCTTTCGTTTCCAACTCGTCAAATCAGTTACTTTTTACTAAACGCCTTTTTTGACTAGACTTATTGTAGGTTTGACGCAGATGGCATTAACTACTCGCCTAATGGAATTTGTATGAAAAAGCAACCTGTGACGTCATAGGAAAACGTGACAAAATGTCGCACTTATTATTACATTTTTCTTTATTAAAATTCATCATCATCACCAGCCCATTAACGTCCCCACTGCAGAGGCACGGGCCTTCCCTATGGATGGATAGGGAGATCGGGCCTTAAACCACCACGCGGACCCAGTGCGGATTGGTGGTTATTAACGACTGCTAATGCAGCCGGGACCAACGGCTTAACGTGCCTTCCGAAGCACGGAGGAGCTCGAGATGAAATATATTTTTTTTTATGGTCACCCATCCTAAGACCGGCCTTTGTGAAAGTTGCTTAACTTCAACAATCGCAGACCGAGCGCGTTTACCGCTGCGCCACCGAGCTCCTCATTATTAAAATTCATAAACAAGTTAAATAGAAAAAAGGCAACGGTTTTTGTCACCTTCAGATCTGTCTTTGTTTAGTAATCTGAATTTCATAATTTATCTTTGACCTAGGAAACTACCCAATTATACGATTTCAACAAATTCAGTCGTATTTGAGCACTGGCAGAGGCTTTGGTCTCACGTTATACTATCATTTTACAAGGTCTACCAAAATTTTATTGTTGACCTCCGAGTAAGGTACGAGCGGTAGCGGAAAACACCGAAGCAGAAATAACATAGAGGTACATAACTGTGGAACTGAGGAGCTCGGTGGCGCAGCGGTAAACGCAACTTTCGCAAAGGCCGGTCACAGGATGGGTGACCACAAAAAAAAGTTTTCATCTCGAGCTCCTCCGTGCTTCGGAAGGCACGTTAAGCCGTTGGTCCGCACTGGGCCCGCGTGGTGGTTTAAGGCCGGATCTCCCTGTCCATCCATAGGGAAGGCCCGTGCCCCAGCAGTGGGGACGTTAATGGGCTGATGATGATGATGACATAACTGTGCGTTCGATTTCGTAATGCAGAGTCATGACTTCGATTTCACGCGGCCGGCTGCAGTCGTGTGAAGTCGAAGTAAACCGCGTCGTGACTTCAATGTCATGCGACTGCAGACGACTGCGTGAAGTTGAAGTCATGACTGCACAGTACGACATCGAATGCATTGCGACTGCGCGCTTGCTGCGATGCAATTTGTCCAGCCAAGTAGTTAATGCCATCTGCGGCAAATCTGCAATAAGCCACGTCACAAAAAAAAAGCTACGGGGCAATCTGTCTGATGGCAGCCACTGCTGGTATGCGGGACACCATACTGATAGGGAGGGTGTTCAGCGAACGTCATCTCGTTTTTCTGATCTTAAAGGTCTGTTTTTTTTTAAATCAACTGCCAGTTTGACCTTCCAGCCCAATTACAGGTTGGGTCGCGTATATGGGTTTCCTTACTATGTTTCCCTTCACCAAGCATTTTGTGACTTTAAGATCCAAATCTGAATCGGAAAATTTAAAGTTCAAATTTTTTCGCCGCCTCTTACAAAGTGCGCTTGCGCCGAATGCTGCGCCGGCACAAGTAAGCGGCGCCTATCAACGCAATAAAACAGGGGTCCCGTCGCTGCTTCTTTATTTTTTTATAACCAATCGTTAATATCGAAGCCTTTACGACCCAGATGCTTTATTACTGGCTTTTTTAAAACAAAAAAAAAAACCTTTGACGTAAAGATGGTAACATGTTAATTCTGTCAATAAAAATAAAATTCCTCCAGTTTTGTTTGATAGATTTTCCTTTTTTTTATTTGCCATGTATTTTCCCATGGTAGCCGGTCGGGTTGATATGTTTGAGAATATAATTTACCTACTTAAGTACTTATATTACATAAAAAACGCTTTACCTACACTACGTCCTTATAAGAAACTGTTTTTACCCTGTTCCAAGAACGCATGAGTCCTGTAACTAAAGTATAACATAATCATACTACCTCCGTGGTCCAGTGCTTGAGCGCTGGGTTCACGATCCGAAGGTCTCGGGTTCGAATCCCAGTGGGGACTTTCACAAAAATTACTTTGTAACCCCTTGTTTGGTTAGAACATTACAGGCTGATCACCTGATTGTCCAAAAAGTAAAAAGATCCATGCTTTGGAAGGCACGTTAAGCCGTTGGTGACGGCTGCATTAGCAGTCGTTAATAACCACCAATCCGCACTGGGCCCGCGTGGTGGTTTAAGGTCCGATGTCCCTATCCATCCATAGGGAAGGCCCGTGCACCAGCAGTGGGGACGGTAATGGGCTGGTGATGATGAATTTTGACCCTGAGCCCGAAGCTAAACCCCTGCAACACGAAGCTTAAGGTTTAAAGCTAGATTGAAAAAGATCCTCGCACATAGCGGGCGTGTGAGCACAGTATTTAAATATGTATAATTGCCGGGCTATAGTTATATACAATTAACGGGTCCCTAATTATGTCTGTTTATACGAATGCGATTATCAGTAGAACGTTTGCCTAAAAACCACAAAGCCAGAAAGAAAAAAATAATTGACTCAAAAGAGACCCCATTAAATCATTCAAGGTATCTAGTATATTTAATTATGAATTTAATAATTAGACCGATGTGTGCGCGCACGCCGATGACGAGCCACCCAGGAGGGGTGAGAATTTTATAAATTAAAAATGTAAAGCCACTGAGCTTGACTAGTGATGTTCCTATGTTCACTAGAATTCGGATATTTGGCGATTTTCAGTCTTTAGTAACTTAGAGAATCTATATAAAAAAAAAACTGAATTTATATTAAAAATTATTAACCAAAATATGTCCCGGGGGGTTAAAAGCAATTCACCTTAAAAGTTGTGCATTGTGCACTTATTTTTATATGCGCAAATGTCGAATTGCAATATTGCTGCCCCTCTGTTTATAGGAGATGTCATGATGAAGAAATGAAGTTTCAGCAATAAGCAGCGGTCAATGGCAATAGGCCTCTATTACATGGAACTTAAGCAGCTGACACACATACACAAACACATACACACACACACACACACACACACACACACACACACACACACACACACACACACACACACACACACACACACACACACATACACACACACGCACAGACACGAATACAGCCATGATGCTGTTATGTTAAGTGTAAAAAATTGTTAAATAAATTTATCATAAATGGTATTAGTGAGCAATTGATTATTATGAATGAGAATACATTTTATTATACGTGAAATCATTCTTAGAATTTTGGTGTCAGGTATATTCGTACAAGGGCGTATTGAGGGACATCCCTATTTTTTATTTTATTTTATGACATTGGTAAGTCGTCCATTATGCCATATCTTGTAGATCGAAAAATATGTCCAATTACTGGTACATCTATCATTACTGTGTTATTTGTTTTGACAGCCATGTAATGATTCAAATGGCTTGTGTTTCTTATAATTTGTCAGTTGCAGTTGTTTCCATCCTCGACTTCCGTTAGCTTGTTATTTTAGATTTTGAGGTTATATTTTTTATTGTTTAACTTGTAAAAACGATAACTAAATATTGGATAATCGAAAGAATTCCTATTATTATTTTTTTAACAAATTAACATAACATAACATAACAAATACTTTATTGCACAAACAGGAAAAAACAAAAAACAAAACAAAAGAGAAATAGAATTAGTACAATAGGCGGCAACTAGGTATCCAGATATATTATAATCCCACATTCCCGAGAAATGCATTTTCGGAGGTATGCGACCTAAGCTGTCTTGGGCTGGTTTTCCCTTCACGGGTTGGAAGGTCAGACAGACATTTGCTCCCTGTCCATATCAACAACCGGATAATGCTAGGGAGATGATGTGGTTTAACGGTATCAGTAGTTATAACACGGTACCGTTAAACCACAATGAAAATAAATGTTTTCTTTCTTTCAATACTTTTGTCTCCGTACGGTCACGAGCATTAATAATGTCACATTAACTTTTTTGACAAATTGAACTGTAAGACTCACTAAATGTCAAATATGTTAGTGCGACAGAGTCCTAAAGTGGGTACATTATATTGCTCATGACACTTTAGTTAGTTCGTCTTACACTATTCGTCAAACAGCTAGCTGCATCCATATCTGAGAATCTATAAGGACGAAGAGCCCAACAGACTACCATAAGTGGCTGCAAGTAGCCTTCGCTTCGAGTGATTCATAGTTTTGCATATCCCTGTAAGAGTCGTTGCGGTGTACAGAAAAACCTGTCGAAAGGTTTATGAGACACCGTTTATGATTGTAAAATGTTTATTATTACTTTGAATAAAAAAAAAAGTTCCAGGCGTAAGCTTTGGCTGTACCTACCATTTCTCAATTTATTTCAATTTCTCCAAGCTTGAAATGTGTCACAGCTGACCACCCCACAAAATTCAGGAAGTAGGGTTGTTAGCAAAAACTAACAAAACTATGAGAAGACGCAATTTGCTGACCACAGCCTCCGGATGTACCATCTCGAGGTAATCAGCTTCCTGTGGGTGAAAAAGTGAGGATGTGGTGACGTCACGGCGATGCATCCGTACAATCGTTGACAACTTAGTCAAATGAGATACTTTTTATGAAACGTTAAAATGAAAATTTTCTATGGAATTTGTATGAAAAAGTTCAACAGTCAAATTAAATTTCGAAAATAAGTCATTAAGAAAAATAAGATTGATTTTTGATTACTCATTAGTATTTACACCGGCGTAACACTGGCTACTTTTTCTAGATCAGAATTTTATAATTTATGTTTGACCTAGTCTAATGACCCAGAGGCTAGATTATCATTATTCCTATGGCAAAGAAGTCTAGATAAGTAGGATCATAATTATAGTTCTGCTAATGCCTTCATCATTTATTTGACAGATCCGGACAGAAGGGCCGAGATCTCTGGTCTGACGACCCTTAAGGGGCTGGATGGTAACCTAGTCAATTGAGATACTTGCTTACTTTTATCGAAACGTCAAAACGAAAACACGGTTTTGAATTTACTATAGTTTTATAGGATCGAGATTGGCGGTAAACCAACTTGATAGTGTTCAGCCGATGCCTATTCACTCTCATCGGCATGGTGCATGTAATTACATACATACATAAACTCACGCCTATTTCTAACCAAGGTGTGGATTGACTGATGTAATTCCATTAAATTCATTCCTGATTCCTGACACACTTCTTTTTATACACACACGCCAGTTCAGAATGGATCGTACTAATTAAACCTGTTTCTAAAGAAATCTCCAATTTGGTTTATGTACGTCCTTCTAAGTCTTCTTCTGCTAGCCTTACCAACAACTTTTGCCTATCGCTAATTTATGCATAAATTCATGCAATTAATTTAATAAATCTTCTTCATTGTTCACAGAACTTCTGCATCGAGGAGACCTATCTTCTTCCATGGAGTCTCTTGCATATGACTCGTCGGTTGCATCACCAGGCAGTGTATCCAGCCACACCCAACGCACCAAACGTATGAGAACCAGCTTCAAGCACCATCAGCTCAGGACAATGAAGTCCTACTTCGCTATCAATCAGAACCCCGATGCTAAGGACCTGAAGCAACTGGCTCAGAAGACTGGATTGTCCAAACGAGTTTTGCAGGTGAGATGCTATGGCCAAATAATAACGATTATTTTCAATAAATAATAGTTCCAGAACACTTATAATTTGTTTGATATTCCTGAGTGGTGTGGAGTGGAGTGGTGGAAGTAATCTGAAGACAAAATTGGAAGAAAATCCGTCTGTCTGTCTCTACTACATCATTACTCGGAAAGCTCAACAGCTGAACGTCTGTTTTCCCAGTCCATCACAGAAGCCATAGATAATATTTTACAACTATCTCTTGTTTTAGTTACTTCTTGGTAGTAACTATTTTTTTCTGTGCTCTTTGGATCAAATAATGGATATCCAAAACAAAAAACTTGTGGAGAGTGATCTGTCAGGATCGTGGTAACTGGAGTTCCGTGGTCTGTGCCTACACTAATGGGAAATAGCTGTGATTCTATTTATCTTACAAGTTGAGGTACTAGTATGGATGTACTTCACCAATTATATCTCTTTTCCCAGGTCTGGTTCCAGAACGCCAGAGCAAAATGGCGTAGGAACATAATGCGTCAAGAGTCGAACCACGGACCGATGACTCCGAATGGAAATCCTGCGCACACTGGGAACGGCAGCATGATCCCCGGGGTCATCCCTCCTGGCGGCTCCATGATGCTTCAGGAGTCTCTGCAGCCGATGGATGAGATGAGAGTCCACACCCCTCATCCTCACCCCATGGCTTTCAACGAGATGTACTGACAGTAGATGTTGAAGAAGCTAGTGTTTGTAGGTCGGCAAGGATCTCGTCAAGGTACTTGAATGACGTTAACAGGAGGGTACTGGTGTGCATCATCTCTGTATATCAACTGTAAAAAAAAATTTTTCATGGGATACGGGGTTAGGGCGGTGTTAGTGTCGGACCTAAGGTTAGCCTCCTTATTTTAGTAAGTATGTAATCGGAACCAAGGACGCTTTTAGAGTCATGCGGATTCGTTCACCACGCACGATTGGCCCGTATGCGTAAAAATTCATGTAAGTACGTAGGTACTTCCGTCACACATTCCATGAGCTGATCGCCAAGCTCCAGTAACAGAGAGACACGACAAGAAGAAGACTGCCATACCGCGTCCCGCATATGAATATGTTCTTTCCGGGTGCCCACTAAAAGCACCCTTAGGTCTAATTATGCACTTACTCAAAACTAAAATAGACATTTTAGTAAGTCAAGTAAGTTGGCTTAGGTATCTACGCCAACGCATTTCCGATTATGGCCAAATGCCAAAAGATCCTTGTCGGCTTATATGACCACAGAACGCTTTTGTTTTTGTTAAATAACTCAGCTTTTTATAGTTTCTATCTTTAGGTTCCTTCTATATCTCTCCATTACGTATGTGTCAACACAAGAGGGGTTATATTATAGATGCAAGAACATTTCGATCACGACGCGAAAGCGTATAGTCCACCCGAATTAAATAACACTCTACGAGACGGTTGATGCATACCTAGGCACCTCAATTTGTGCGACTTAACACGTTCACGAATCGCGATCGATCCTTTCAACTTTGCTAACACCCCAGATGACTCCCTAGTTATATATTGTTTTATAGGTATAAAACAATTGTATACAATGTGTATACTATTGTGTATATATTTTTAGTATTTGGTAATTTAAAAAAACTTGCTTTTTTATTTGTAATGCCTAATTTTATGTAGGTACTTACCTACTATTTCTAATAATAGTGTTGTAGGTTTAAGATGATTTTGTACATAAGCGCACTATTATTTTTTAATAAGTATACCTAATAATAGTATAAATCTCATCCATTCCTTATCGAGCTGTTATATCAATAAGAATTGTATATAAAGTGATACTAGTCAAACATAGTAACAGTAAATATCGTCTAGTGATAGGGTGTGAAATATCAAATCAGTTATTTCAGTAGCAGTTACATGCCTAGTAGTATTTTATCTCGTATTTAAAATAAGTTATAGTTGTACGTAAAAGGTACTTATTTAATATTTTTATGAAAAATCGTATTTTTTTTATAGAAATTTAAAATTTGGCGAGGGTCTTGTCAAGAGACTGATAAAATTGGCACCTTAAATACATTTTTTTTCAAGACGTATACAATTTTAATGAAAATCTGACGTAGGCAAGTTGGTACGTAAAATGGAACGGGTTAATTGAAATTCAAATAATAATGAAATGATGTAAGTTCATGATGCTAAGTCGACTTATATCCAGTGAAAGGTGGCTGTCCAGCGTACATTTGACCAGAATCGGAGTGGTCATGATAGAACTGCGTTTAATCGGTACATCCTCGCTTTTTTATTGACGTGACTTAATGTACATTTGTCGCGTGATACTAAGTGGGCAAATTGGGAACGCTAAGGGCTCTTACTCGGTATAAAATTTAAGACAACAGGCCTGAGAGTGCCCGGCCAAATCCGCGACGAATATTGCTATAACGACAAAAAATAAATAAATAGACTTATCCTATTTCGGTTTTATTCTGAGTAACATGTATTTTTTGTGATATAATTTGCTGGTGAAATATGATGAACTGTCGGTAAATCCAATTTGAGGAGAACCATAGTTATCAAGCTTTCTTAATTATAATCATTACCAACTCATGTCTCAAGGACAAAATATTTGTATAATTTGTACTTACCACACTACTACCTAATTGTATTCAGTGCCAAAATAGAAGATTGTACAAGGTGCATTTTTTTGGAAAAAACATCTAAACTCCTGAAAAAATTGTATCTAATACATAAATAATTAGTTCTTGATAATTTTAAGCTTTAGCGTACATTTTTGTGTTAGAAATCGGTGGTATATGAGGCTCCTATTAGTAACTAAA